>NC_135479.1:176198774-176377558 GCF_052094955.1 Ictidomys tridecemlineatus
CATTCTGTTCTACTCCATTGGTTCTTATCTATTCTTTCTATTCTGTTCTATTCTACCTGCCCCATCTCAGTGCCTTTCCTGGCATTTAATATTTTTAAACATTGGATCGGATCTCATTCTTGCCATAAAAGCACCTTGCCGCTTGTTAAACACTCCGGGAGGCGATGCCCGCCCTGGTGCTTCACAGCCAGCACAGTGCCTATGGCAGGTGCTTCTGTCTGAGGAGTCCAGAAAGAGCCTGGTCTGGCACACCACCAGATGTGATCCCTTCCCTCCAGTGAACTGCATGATTAAATTGTCTGTAGAAAAACGTCGCCCAGGGAGCTCGCCTTCTGGAACCTTGGAAGAGGGTCCTGTCTCATTAATAATGCAACAGTAAGAAGAGCTCCAGAATTACACAGCACAAAGGAGGTGGGAGCTCTCACACAGATCTTCACTAAGATTTATGATGAACCCACAGATGAGCAAAAGACCTGAATGAGATTCAGTGGGACTAATAACAGTTCGTTAACTAATGAGCTGATGTTTCCCTGATCCTAATGCCACTATTCCCTACCATGACCTCACCCCAGAAAAAGGAAAGACAGAAGGAAAGGGAGCCCCACTTGGGGTGTGGTATGCAAGGACTCCCAAGGAGCCCACAGTGGGGAGGACAAAGCCACAAGGTCATCCCTCACCTGTAGTGTTCCAGGAGAAAATTACACTGACTATCTCCTTCCTGTGAGGTCCCCATTTGACTCCTTTACTGCAGTGACATGGTAAGCAGAAGCCCACTGGTCGATGAGAGTGTGAGCTATAAAATCCTTGAACTCTTTATTTGTTTTCTTATCTGCTACAAACTTTCCTATAAACACTGTCCCAGGTGGCTGGGCAAATACTTGAGCCTTGAAATGAAATCTTGGAGTATTCGGTAACTCAGACCAAATCATCAAAAACCGTATAATAAACTTTAGCCTTTGGCATTTCACTATTTCCAGACTTTTATTGTATGTGTTGTTTTCACAGTTTATCTTCTAAGTTATTTGTGTAAACTTTTTGAAAATTACAGAAACCTCTCAATCAGGTAATAGGTCTGAGGTGTTGTGCCACATGTTGCATGTAACATGTCACATGTACACATGTAAAAATTTTTTTGCCTCCTTTATTTTCCAAATTATATTCTTTTAAAACTATTTCTGCCAGAGAATACACTATTTAATTATTCTTTAGAAAACTCCATTGGTAAATGGGATATTCCAAGAAACCCATCACACAAACATCATTCTTGAAAAATTGTTAAAAATAAAATTCACCATGATGTTCATTCAAGGGTCATCAATGTGTGGGCCAAAGAGACAAAATGAATAATGAAGAAATGAAAATAATATAGGGGCCCAAAGTAGTTTTATGGAGTTTTCCTGGGTTCTTGCCCCCAATGTCTGTCCCTGCCTCTGTCCTCAACCTCCAACATGGACATGCATGTCAGATGGATGTGCCCAACAGAAAACGTGGACCATCTGCATGCCTGTCTGCACACGTGCACACTTGTGTTTCTATCTAGATGTTCAGGTGGCTTCCCTCACAGGTTGTGGGGAACTCCTTAATTTCCATTTGCTTTTAAAGATACTTCAAACAAAGGTTTTACAAGATCAAGGCTGCGACTTGTTCCTGAAAATACACTTTTATTCATTTAGTGATTCACAAAGCATCCTGAAAGACTCATCCTTCTGTTTACCTGTCATTTTGTTCCTCTTATTTTAAGTAATGCCTTCCCATAAAGGAGGATGGCTGGGACGTGTAAATCAGAACCTGGTTTGCATCTGCCATGTGTCCAGGTCAGCCATGAGGAGTACAAGGCAGCTGAGATGCCAGCGACCACACTTGAGAGCTGCACTGGTGCCCACCCCACACCCACTGAGCCTGTGGGGTGACTGGTGGTGACAGGCCAGAGCCTGGCCCCAGCCACCAGCCAGTGGGGGCTGAGGATGACCAAGAAGGAGGAGCACAGAAGGAGCTGGCTCCAGAAGCCCTCGCAGATGCAGTCTTGGGCCTGGCCAACAGGGAGAGGATTCGGCTGAGCCCGAGGCTTTGCTAACCTGAGGACACCTGCTTCGTGTTCTTTCTCCTCTGTGCAAATTTGTCCAGTTGGATGTTCTGCTTTCAGCACCCCTTTATTAGGCATTTTTCTTACTTTTGATAAATCAAGTCTTTTTTTTTTGGTATTTTGGTATTTTTTGGTACTTTTTGGTATTTTACTTCCTATCCACAGACACCGAAAGGTCTGGATATTTTTAGAAGTATTGTTGACTCTTTCCAGTGTGAGCACAAGGAGGAGCTAAGGAGCACTATCTGGCCAGGCTGACTGAAGAGCTAAATCCTCTGCAAAGTGGCCCATGATTCTCCCTTTTATTAAAGAATAAACAAATAAGAAAAAAACCCTCTCACCAAATTTCCTTTTAGACATGATTGAACTTGAAGGGCAGTGTCAAACTAATGTAAATAGTATTTATTCATCATTAATCACTTATAATATTATAATCATATTTTAAATGATTATAATACAAATTATTAGTATATGATATTTGATTATTATTAATAATATTTAATAATTAAATGCTATCCAGTTATAATAATTAAATATTATCCATCCTCCTGGCCACCATAACCAGCTTGGGGAGGGGAATGTACCCAGCCTCATCATCTGTCAGGCATACTCAGAATCTGTGTGGAGACAAAACAGACCCTTTTTTTTTCAGGGAGACATAGCCTGACATTTCTTGAAATCTTGTGGAGAAGACTTTACTTAAGAAAGCTAGGCACAGTGCTGCATGCCTATAATCCCAGTGGCTCAGGAGGCTGAGGCAGGAGGTTCACAAGTTTGAGGCCAGCCTCAGCAATTTAGCCAGGCCCTAAGC
Organism: Ictidomys tridecemlineatus; assembly: GCF_052094955.1. Classification (NCBI taxonomy): domain Eukaryota; kingdom Metazoa; phylum Chordata; class Mammalia; order Rodentia; family Sciuridae; genus Ictidomys; species Ictidomys tridecemlineatus. Next base: position 176,201,669 of record NC_135479.1, read on the forward strand.
ATCTTAGTGATGGGGCTATGGCTCATTGGTTAAGTGCTCCTGGGTTTGATCCCTGGTTTAAAAAAAAAAAGTTAAGCCAACAGGGAGAACAGCACAGTGGAAAATCTCAGCCCCACTCTGGCCCAGTGGGAACATCAGCTTTTTTGATGAGGGGCTGCTCATTGCCATGTGCCCACTACCCAGAACAGTGCTCATCCAGCAAGAAATGAGAAAAAGGAATGGAGGAGTGTCGGGTGACATTGCCCAAGTGCCTGGCCACAATCATACTGAATTCCAGAACTTCCTTAGATTTTTAATTTTCATGAGTTAATAATCATTTTCCTGCCTAAGCCAATTGGAGCTGTTTTATACCCATCTAAACTTCTTAATGCAAGCACAGGTTTTACAGGTGGGGTTCATTGTAGAATCTTTTCTGAAATTCATGCACTTTGGGCTTCATTAGCTGGCAAGGGCAGATGTGCTCAGAACTACAGAGACAGCCTGGAGGTGAAGGTGTAATCAGTAAGGCCTCACCTTCCTAGGGTGGCCACCTCCCTTCTCTCTCAGAACCCCAGTGGGCCTGGTGGGTACACCTGATACTTCCTGAGCTGTGATGAGATTTTAGGTCTCAGGGCCACCTTGTCCCAGGGCTAATGGCTTCCCTCAGCCATGTTGCATGGTTTTGCACTCTTTATTTTTTGTGCCTCTTCCTGAGTCACTAACGTGAGTGGGGTGCACTCCCCAAGTCTATGTGATAGCCTGTAAGACTATCAGCATGAATACAGCCAAAATATATTTTAATAGGTGGAAATGAGAGTTAACATAAAAATAATAGCAAATGTGAAATAACTTGGAAAAGAAGAACTTACATCCAACAGAGTTTTATGTAGTCACTCGGAGTATTTTTTTCCCACTAACTGACTAATTCAACCAATATTTCTTGAGCACAGACACGTCTCCTCCTCGATGAGGGAGGCAGTAGTGATGGAGGCTTTATGTTCTGGAACCCAGGGCCTCTGCTGCAGTGGGGTGGGTGGGGATTGGCAGGAGAGAGGACCTTACATGGTGTCACAGAGACCACTGGGAACCTGCCAGTGAGCAGGAAGAGGAGACCGTGTTCCACAGGGTTTTGGGGCACGGCCCATCAGGAAGACATTTAGCCTGCATCCTAAAGGATCAGAAAGTCCAGCCAAGGACAGAGCAGGGAGAAAGAGTGTCAGGCTAAGGGAAAACAACAAAACCTGGAGACAAGGGACAGCTTGAGAGTTCAAGGGGTCACTGGGCGGCCCTCGCAGCCTGTGATGATAGGAAGTCACTGGGAGAACATGAAGGGATGGAAAAGGCAGGCCGTGGTGCAAGGACCCAGTTCAAGATTGATTGATTGTTGTGGAAAAAATGTCCTAAACTCTTCCTATAGATTTAAGTCACTTGATGTTCCCACAACCTTATGAAGTAAGCTACCCTAGAGGCAGGGAAAAAGTGAGAAACACACCCTACCCGGCAGGGCCATCTCGGGAATATGCCTGCCTGCTAACCCTGCGTAAATAGTGCACCACCTAGGCATACATTCAATGGAATATCACTTATCCATCTAAAGGAATGAAGTCCTGATACCTGCTTCATTATAGATGGACCTTGAAAATATCATGTTGAGGAGAAGAAGCCACACATAGTTATAAAGGTTATATTCCTATACTTAATTAAAATCCTCAAATACCCACATCTACAGAGACAGAGCACAGGTTAGTGGTGGCAGGGCTTGGGGAGCAGGGCATGGACGTGGCTGCTGATGGGCAGAGGGTTTTGGGGGAGCTATGAAAACCATCTGTCATGAGTACTGCTCATTGTACAACTCTGTGCCTGCTAAACACCACTGACATGTGCACCTTAAGAGGGAAGACTTAGTGAATGATATCTCCATGTAGTTGATGCTACAAAAAAAACGGAACATGCCTAAAGTCTCAGAGGCAGAGCCATAGCTCCTGGATGTGGAGCAGGCCGTCCGGCTGGTCTGTGCTCTTTGTCACTTCACGGTGCACCATTCATCCTTTATTCTGTGAGTAAAGAGGCGTGGCCTTTGTTTGAAGATCAAAGCAGCTGTGATGCACGGGGGTTTTCCAAGTTAGTTTAAACCAGGGAGCTGGTTGGAGACTGATGGAGGGAAGTCACTGAGCTGATTTTATAGTTTCTTGAACAAACAAACATGATAAAAATGAATTATAAGGATGGGTTAACAGGACCACATTTCAAAATGCATGTGTATGTGTATGTTTCATGTACCTGCCCATGTTACATGCTTCATGGCTGACAGTCTTTAAGGTACATGGCTTGCATTTGAGAGAGGATATGCAAATGTTTCGTGAGGATAAGTAGCCTAGATGCTACTTATGATGAAGAAGAAGGGCAGTTGGATGGGAGGAGCCTGGAGTTGTTCCCTGCCTCTTCCTTTAGTGACTCTCTGATGCTGGACAAATCTACTCTCCACAGCCTCCTCTCAAAACTGGGATGCTAGCAGTTTCTAGTTACACCTAGTTGCTCAAAGTTTAGTGGCCAAGAATGACCCTATGCTCTTCATCTTGGTTCTTGGCTGCCTGGGCTCAGCTTCCCAGATTCTCAGATATTTCTCATGCAGCTGAAGTTGAATGGTGGCTGAGACTGCCACTGTCACAAGGCCTGACAGGGGGACATTCACTGTGTCTCCCAGACACGGCTAGTAATGGGGACCCAGGTACTACACATGCTTAGTTCCCTAGATCTAAAATCATACACTATTTGATTTGGAGAAAATTAACTTCTTGTAGCCTCATTTGGTGAAATGAGTAGTCAAAGTAATGGGTTAATCAGTAGCAAGGATAATAAGAGCAGCGTTTCCTGGGGTTTTCTGGAGTGTAATTGGATGAGCGGTGTTCAGTTGATGGGGTCAGGCCCAACCACGCTGAACATGCCATACGGTTAGCTGTTTCTGTATATACTATGATGACAGATCACAGATGCACTCCTAGCTGTGCTCCACTTGGGAGCCGAGACAGAGGCTTTGATGTGTAGTATACAGGTGGCTCTGTGGAGGCCCAGCGTGGGACACATTACCTTTACTCCTCTGTTGTCATAAGGGCAGATTAAAAGAGAAGACCTAGCTGAGAAGCAACCACGGGCTGGAATTTTATTGACTATGCACCAATTCTGTGCATGTCCCTGAGTCCATCTATTCAAGGCAGAGTAAAATGAGCAGCAGATTTCTCCTTATTTGCACATCTCTGACCTTGAGCAGTCTCTTTTGAAGGCTGCAGGTGCTTTCTCTTTTTGAAGAATTTAAATGTGTCTCCTTTATATCAATAATAAGTGCATTAATGGAGGTAGTCAGGGCAGACAGGAGCCAGGCTGAATGACAGGCATCCTGGCCTTCTTAAAGGGCTACCACTCTATAAAAATACAGTGTAATTTGTCAAATGTCAAGTAGATTAATATGTCAGACCTGGGAATATTTGCCTTGTAACATTGTCGCATTTAGATAATTGAATATTGCAATAGCTCAGCATCTTGCTTAAAGTTAAAATATCAGGATTTACATCATTCTTAGCCACAGAACCATTTTTTCCCCCAACAGATTTAAAATCCTCACAATAAAGAGAAGGTCTCATCTGGCTCTTGTACACAGAATTTTTGAAGCATACCAGTTCCTGGTAACAGATGTATTTAGCCAGAATAATCTGCACATTACCAAGCAAAGATGAATAGTTATTTAATGGAGCTTGAAATTATTTCAATCCATAAAGCTCAGTGTGGATCACCAGTTCCACCCGCCTGTGGCCCCGTCAGTGCTGACACCTAAAACCTGGCTTCGGAGACGTCTCAGGAGTGAAGGGGCCCAGTCTGGGTGAGTCTTATATCTTTAAAATGAAGAGGAAAATGCATTTTTGTGCACAATATCCTGATATTTTGAAGTTAATGATGCACCCTTTTTGATTTGGCCCTGAGCTGCTATTTTGCTGAGGACAAATAATAGCTTCATGTATATCTCCAAAATTGACATTGGGTTAAAAAGGGAGGGATCATTCCCTGGTCACCCATAGCACCTCCAGACCCTGGTGCAAGCTAAATTTATTAAACTAATAAATTTGACAAATTAAAAAGACAAATAAGTGACGTTGTTAGTCAAGAAATATTTATTGGAGGCAAGAAATGAAAGGCACCATTTGTTTATAGCATGGGTCATTTACAGTCATTTGGAAGCTTTTGACTTCTTAGGAAATAAAAGGAGACGAGCATGTGTGATTTGCAGGTGGGATATCATAAAAAGGACAGCACTGCTTTCAAAAATCACACCAGTGGAGAGAGCATCATTTCGGAGGGTGTTGTCAGTCTTTGAAATTTCAAGGTTAGAGAGAAGGGACCCAATGGGGCTTATTTTGGTTTCCATTAACTAAGATATTTACTAAGTTGATTTCAATAAACTCCTTTAGCTTATTCCCCAGGATGAGCACAGCATGGACTTAAATCTGCACAGAAATCATGTTGAAGGGACAACCAGAAAGTCAGACATCCTACATTCTCTGGAAGAGGAGTCCGCGGGTGGTGCAAGGTAGCAGGGACGCTCAGGCATGGGATGCAAGTGTCCGTCTGTCTGGGATGAGTTCCGGGAGGGGTTCCGGGGTTTGGCTGGCCTCTCTCCCTTGCCAGCCCCCTCCCCTCTGTCTTTCAGGAAAATCCATGTTCTGACATCTGACCACTTATTGCCAGCTGTCTGGTCTGGGGCTAGACCCCTCCCCAAGTGTCCATTATCTCAAGAACAGTGGGGGGTCACTGTACCACCCTGCACTGTGCTTGTGAGTTTGGGGACAGCAGGTGGGTCCTGCCCAGGTGGGAGCCAGAGCCCTGGGTGATTGTTAGGTGCAAGGCAGGGAAATGAAAGGTGCAGGTTGGTTCCTCATCTTCCCACCTGAGGAACATCATAATTTTTGATATATGCACACTGCCTCATAATACTGACCTATTTTTCTTTCTTTTTTTAAAAATGATATGTGATAAAGATATTTTAAAAGGCAGCTTGTTATCATTACTGGAAAGGTAAAAAGATTATCAGTTTCCAAAATAGAAAAAAATATAAATGTGATGGAAATTTCCAATGTTGTCAAACTTAAAACAGCAAAGTAGCCCTGCCATATGTGTTTAGAGAAATGCCCACCTGAAACCAAGCCCCTCCAGAGGAGCAGAGCGGTGGGCATCACTTGCTCATGGGTGGAAGGAGGAGGAGTCCTGCTGGGTGAGGCTGGGCGTGGAGCGTCCTGTCTCCAGGACAGAGGCAGATCATCCCTGCTTGAGTTAGGGACAGTGGTGACAATGAGTAGAGGTGATAAAACTGTCCTGCCTTTTACCTTGTGTCATTCTTGGCTGTCTTGTGAGGTGGCAGAGACAGAAGCTGGGCAAAGACGAGGGTCCGAGTGGCTCCTTGGAGGAAGGAAACACAGGTGTTGTCTTCCCTGGCTGCGGCCATCCTAGAGCACAGACCAAGTGGGAAGGGAGCCTGTGGGGTCTCCCCACCCTCTTCTACCTGCCCCACCTGCAAGGAGACATATGGGAGGAGTCTTCCTCATCTTCTCCCATGTCCAGCCCCTTCCTCTACCCTGGGAAACTGGGCACCTCTTTGTGCAACCCCAGAGTGGAGTCCGTAGCAGCAGGACTCCCCAAGAGGAGTCACCAGGCCCCAGGGAGAGGAGAAACTCTTTGGGGACTTGGCTGAGTTCCCTGTGGAGCCAGAAGGCGGCACGTCACCTACAGGCATGAAGACAGAGCAGAACATGGAGGGGGGTCTGAACTGCTGGGCTCCTCCTACCAGCAAGACCCATCACTGGACAGGACAGGCTCCCCTGGTGCCCCAGGGGGTGAAGCCAGTTAGGAGAGGAGGCCCCTCCTCTTCTCTGCACTTGGCCTAGCTTGGAATGGACTGGTCCACAGTCTCTGCTCCCACAAGGTCTTTGGGGAGAGGGAGAACAAAACAAAATTTGAATGGTGGTATATGGGGGTTGAAAAGAAAGTGACCACAACACTCAGAGCGACCAAGAGATCTTTATTGCAGCAGTGCAACAGAGGAGAAAGAGAAGAAGAAGAAGAAGAAGAAGAAGAAGAAGAAGAAGAAGAAGAAGAAGAAGAAGAAGAAGAAGAAGAAGAAGAAGAAGAAGGAAGAGGAGGAGGAGGAGGAGGAGGAGGAGGAGGAGGAGGAGGAAGAGGAGGAGGAGGAGGAGGAGGAAGAGGAGGAGGAGGAGGAGGAGGAAGAGGAGGAGGAGGAGGAGGAGGAGGAGGGAGAGAAGGAGGAGGAGGAGGAATAGGAGGAGAAGGAGAAGGAGGAAGAGGAGGAGAAGGAGGAGGAGGAGAAGAAGAAGGAGGAGAAGAAAGAGAGAGAGAGGAAAGAAGAGAGAGGAGAGATGGAGAGGGAGAGAGCAAGAGAGAGAGAGAGCGAGAGAGCACACTCGCAAGAGAGACAGAGCAAGAGAGAGAGAGAGAGAGAGAGAGAGAGAGAGAGAGAGAGAGAGAGAGAGCAAGAGAGAGGGGCCCTACAGGAGGGAGTTTTTATAGCCCAAATCTAATGGGGTCTCTGGGTCTGCAAGCTGCTTGTTGGCACAAGGGGGGTAAAGAGTTCAGCCTTGAGCAGGAGGGTGAAGCACTCAGTCTTGAGCGGGAGCTTGGGCGTTTGGGCTTGCAGCAAACAGGTGATAAAGAACAAGACAGAGGGTTTGAGAAGCCAAGTCATGCTGAAGCATGTTTGGCATGTCCTGCAGACAACTTACTCAGCCTGTCCTGCACCTAACAGGGGTATGTTTATTTTAAGTGTCTTAAAATTATTTTCAATATATTAAAACTTTTTCTTTCATGGATTTCAGCTTAGGATGGAGTGAAATTTAAGATTCAATTAACTGAATAAAAAAAAACATAAGCTACAGATGCAATTGGAAAGCAAGAGTCTCAATTCTCTCTGTTGAAAGAAGAGGAAGAGAACAGTCTCTGGTTTTCTTAAAGCATTTTCTTTACAGGACTCCTAATTTTAGTTCTTTTTTTAAAAAATCTATCTCTTTGATTATATGCAAATGGTAAAAATCTAAATAGGGGTCTGGATAGCTTTGTGACTGAGGAATGTTCATTCAAGGATGCTGGGAACCTGTCTTTGACATGTTGTCATCTAAGATCAGTGGGCAGGGGACCTTCTGCAGGCTCCTCACTCTGAGTCCTGTCATAAGGTAGGAGAAGGTAGTTAGCTAACAGGTGACCCCCCATCGCCAGGTGCCTCTGAAGTGGACAATGCAGGCCCTCTGGGCCACCGAGGTCTTCGCTGGCCGACTGCTATTATTCATCTCAAGAATATTACATAATGGGTTTTATCTACTTGGGGGTGAGATTTCTCGAGGTTTCACAATCTCTTAGCAGATTGTCTACATTGTGTGTTACATTTTGGTTTAATCTTACTCAAGACTGAAATCAGTAATAAGGCTTTTTTCTTTCTCTACTTCCTTGGTGAGAGTTTGCAGGTTGGAAAGAGATCTTGTTTTTAATTCTATTTCCCCAAAGCTGGTAACACACGGCTCCCAGGGGGACCCTGGAGGTTAGTGGCAGGTGATCAGTGTTTAGAAAATATGGAGCTAGAGCAATTCATTGTATCCCAGTGGGACTCTGAACGCTGGGGCAGCTGGTGACTTACTACACAGCCTGTGGCACCTTGGTCAGGAGTTGACAGTGGGAGGTGTCTTACCACGCATTCCCTCACCCCGCAGGTCCCGCCATCCTCTCCTCCCTAGGAGCTAAGGATGCTGCCGCATGTCCACTGTCTTTTCATACCTTCTAGAACTCAAGGAGAAATCCAGGTGTCCATCAGAAGCCTACCCCTCACCAACCTCCCCTGCAGAATCGGTGGGACCAGTGATCAATTGTGCTGTGGCCTTTGCTTCCCAGACATGTTAAGGAATGATTTTGTCTCAGAACATTGAGGTCCCCTCACCCAAAAGCCCCTCAGCTCTGAGAAATGCACAGGTAGGGCTTCCTGTGCTCCAGGCAGCAGTGACTTTCACCTCCTCACTGTGTCCCCCATAGGCCCCCAGAAAACCTGTGGAGGGTGCTCTCTTCACAGTGAGGCCCAATGGGCTCAGACTCCTGGGTCAGGCACATACAGGCAGCTCTCTGTAACGGTCTCACCAGGGAACAAGAAACTCCTCTCCACAGAGCAATCACACCATTAGAGAAACAGCAGTGCAGAGTGGCCACTTGGAGGCCTCATCAGGAAGTGACAGGAAGCACCTCATCCTCACATGACATGTCCTAAATGTAGACTCAATTTTTCTATAAAAATTTCTAAAAAGGGATGGGATGGCTAAAGGTCAGGATCGATGGCAGGGCAGGATGGGAAAGCACTTAGGCATGCTGCTCCTGGGGACATTGATCCGTACCCAGCTCCAGCGAGTTTTTCTCAGCAGACATTTACATTTAGATTCTCTCAAGGATTGGTGCAAAACCCCTTCTGCTCCCAGACCCTCTGCTCCTTTTAACCCTACAGGAACCAACAGGTAAGATCTCAACCTCTAAGGCCGAGGCAAAAGAGACACGAGGGCTTCTTAGCCATTTCAGTGTTTCATTGCAGAAGTATATCAAGTAAGTGACTTGATCATCTGGAGGCTTCTCTTGAATTTGCCAAATGAGAGCTCTCCCATTAGGCCCAACTGAACATTTCCTATTCTCTGCATTCACTTGGAAAGCAGGCAATATTGTCCATGCCTAGGAGATCAGTGTTTAAGGTCAGGGAAGGACCCATATTCTGAAAGCTCATATCCTTTTGTAAATGAACTTGCTCATATTTCATAAACAGTATTTCCTGACTTGGCCCTAATAATGTGGTTGTATTTACATCCACTTAAGGGATGACAAAGAAAAGGTTAAAATAATTCTGGATTTGTTAATTCTAAATCAATATCATATAGAAAAAGGCAATTCTCAGAAGAAGAGTTAAAAATCAATAAGCATATGAAAAATCATTTATCATTGACCCAGAAATCAATTAAACTAAATAGGAGAATAATGAAAAGTTTTTGCTGTCCATCATGGCAGGTTAGTTAGCCTGGGATAAGTCTAGGTAATTTGTCCTCCCACTGAAGAAAGAAAGAATGAAGCAGGAAACAGACATGTTGATGAAGAATTCCAGAGGAATTAGCTGGAATGTTGGAGCAGGGGAGGTGCAGGGAGAAAGGAGTGGGGTTCAGCAAAGGTCTCAGGGGAGCTAGCCGGCCCCTCCCGTTGCATTCTGGGTCTCCCAAGGTGGCGCCTTAGGAGTGGAGGTGACCCAGAGTGGATGGCTGTCCCAGAGACTGTGTCCTCCTTGGAAATCACCCGGCCAACACCTCCACAGGTGCCTGGCTGAGGTGCAAATGGGATTCCTTCATGAAAGAAAGTAATGTTCTTCTAGCACTTTATTAACACTCAAGCAGAGACACAGCCCGCACAATAAAAAGATATGTAGCTCACGAGGAAACAAACCACTGTAGCTGAAAACCAACCCACAAGGACTTGAGAGAAATAGCTACAGTCAGCGTGCCTCCCCCAATGGCATTTGGCCAGATACCAACTTTAACCCAACTAAGAGCTTATGTTCAGTGAGACAAGAGGAGGAATCGGGAGTTGGAGACATGGAAACTATGCAAAAGGAACAAATGGCAATTTCAGAATTAAAAACAAAAAGCACATTCCCAACTCGGTGGATTGGATTAAGAGCAGATAAATCATTGAAGACAAAATTAGTGGACTAGAAGATGCAAGAGGGAAAAAATACAGACTAAAGCCCCAAGAGACAGCAGCATTGCAAACACAGGAGGTGAAGTGGAAACCAGAAAGGAGACAGCCCAACGTTCGAGGGCTTGTATTTCAAGGTGTGGGGCAAAAATTAGTTGGGTCAGAAACAAGATTTAAAGAGAGAATAGCTGAGCATTTCCCCAAATTATTAAAACACATCAAGAAAATTAAATAAGTCATATGAATCTAAGAAATAATATGCTTAGAAACCCAAATGTCCCGCATGTGATAATGTCACTTCTGATCATCACCATGGCCATGGAGCAAAAATAAGGTGAAGGAGTTACTTTTGAAAAAAACATAAGAAAATATTAGTGTTTACAGCCTTCCTATAGAAACTTTTATTTCTACCTGTTTCCTCCTCAAAGTGAAGCTGAGATCTGACTATTGACAATCGTAATAATATTTGTAATAAATCTTCCTGGGTATTTAGAAAAATTTGAGGAAAATAGTGGAAGAAAGGAAGATAGGAAGTTCAGGAAGACAGGAAGTACACGAAGACAGGAAGTACTGCCACAACTCATCACTCACTGCTCACTTTTGGTGTTATTGTAGGTAAGTTTCTCTACACTGGCAGATACAGGTCTTCTCCTCCAGAACCCTGGATACCTCCTCCTGTGCTGTAGCCCCTGGGCAGGACTTGACTGTGTCATGCACCATCTCGCCTCCTCGGGACATTCTGAGCTTAGTGCCAGTGGATTTTTTCTATGACTGACAGGCCTGTAAGCATCTTGGTGCCAGTTAGGAGTCTCCATCCTGAAACACTTGTCTTTGGGTTTCATTTTCTTTTTTACTTTGTCCTAAAATTAGCAAGAGGAGTAATGTTTCAAAGGCTGCTTGATTTTATTATCCTCCCTGGAACAACCCAAAGCTCTGCTCTCCTGAGATGTGGAATCTAGAACAACTTCTACTACAGGCCAGGGAATCCAAAGAGGATTTTGTTTTTGGTCATTTCACATCAAACTGAGGTTGAGCTACTGGTCACTGGGGACGGCGTCTCTACGTGGGCATCAGCAAGTTCCCAGCAAAATTGACCACTGCAGTGGGTGAGTCCAGGGCCCCCCACTCAAGCCACATGGGAAAATAAAAGTGTCACTGAGAGGAAGCCAGAGTCTGAGCACAGATTTTGGAGTCGATCACAGGATCCTGCATTGATTCAAGTTGAAATGTCTTTATACCTCGGTTTTCTTGTCTGTAAAACTGACTCTGTTCATAGTGCCAACCTCATGAGGCTCTGGGGTAAATGAGCTACAATGTGCAAAGGACCAGGACTTTCACTGCCCCAGGAAGCCCCATGGCCAGAGTGGCAGAAGGCTATTATTTCCTGCTGGTATTTTGTGTCTTTTACCCTCTGTTAGACTCCCAGGAATGCATGCAGACTGCAGGTAGCTTTTGTAAAGTGATTAACTGTGAGAAAAAACTTCCTTTCTTTACTCGAAAAGTGGGGAGTCCTTGGTGGTGTAGGGAAGTATTTCATTATTCCTGCTAATTTGGGAGGCTGTATCAGTCAGGATCTTGGAGAAAACAAATATCACATTCAAAGGGAGTAATTGAAATAAGTTAGTTTAAGAAGTATTTGCCTAGGTGTGAATGTGCAATGGGCCTCCAGTAGCTAAGCCTCACCAGAAGTCAGAGGGGATGGGATTCCAGGGTGGCAGTGCAGAGAGGTCACCTCCTGAGTATGGAGTAGGGGAGGCTGGGGAGGGTGGAGGTGGGGAGAGCAATGATCGGATCCAGAAGACATTCAGCTTCAAGTTCAGCTAATAGACCCACAATCAATACAAAGGAATAGAAAGAGCTTTGCCAAACAGTGGCGTATGGCTTTTCTAAAAACTGCTCAGTGGACAAATGCAACCTGTACCTTTGGTCCCCGTTTTACAGGTGGCCAGATTCCTGGAGTGTACCTAAAATAGAACACAGCCACGATGCCATCAAGACCAACCTGAACAACAGCAGGACAGTCGTTATTAGCATTTCTTCAGTGCTTTATTACTTACGAATTGCTGTTGTATAGCGAATCACAACTGAACCTCATGCTAATAATTATTCATTTATACAAAATGGAAGCATGGGAATTTACTTGGCCAGGGTCAAGATGATTATGCAGTTTTTTAAAAACATGAGGTGCAATTCCCATAACCTAAAATCAACCATTTTGAAGTGAAAAATCTAGTGGTATTAAGGACACCCCCCAACGTTGTGTAAACACCACTTCTAGCTAGTCCTGAAATATTTTTATCCTCCAAAAGCAAGTGCTGTACCCATTTTGCAGTTGGTCCCCCTTCATCCCCAGCCCCCTCAAACCCCTCTGCTGTGTCTCTGTAGGTTCACCCAATCTGGTTGTCTCCTATTTATGTGGTCATGTGGATGTGTCCTTTTGTGACTGGCTCTTTTCACTGAGCATTATGTTTTATGTATCAGCGTTTCATTTCCTTCTGTGGCTGAATGATATTCCAGGGTCTACCATACCACGTGTCCCTGATGCATTCGTTGGTGGAAGGTTAGGGTCGTTTCTCTCTGTGGGCCATTGAGAATCGTGCTACCATGAATCCATCTTGCTGTTTTAACCTGTGGCCTATTTTGAAAATTCTGGAGACAATCAGACAACTTGGCCTTTGAGTACAAGAGGAAGATCTTACTCATTGTCTCCTCTCCTCCTCCTATGAGCAATGTGCCTGGAGGGCCAGGGTGGGGACAGCCCCTGTCCTAGACCCTGGAGACACAGCAGGAAAGAAACAAATCCCATCCCCCCTGCACTGTCCCTAGTTCGGTGGTGAATGGGGAAAACCCACAAGGGCACATCAGATGGGGTGGTGTTGGGTGGGCAGTGGACCGCCCCCATGGTGGAAAGGGTGGCCAGGAGGTACTGAGAAGGCACAGGAAAGAGGGTGTCTCTGCAGAGCTATGGAAGTGAGGGAGCCTTTCAAATGAAGAGTGTTTCAGGCTGAACCATACCCAGGCTCAAGACCCAGCACCACCAGCTTTGAGCCTCTCTGAGCTTCAGATTTTGTATATTGAGACCAAATATCATGTCTCTCACAGGGTTGTGTAAGGACCAAACATTAACTTTAACTGTCAAAGCAATAATCTTGGCATATCTTTACCTACTTAGCTAATGAGACTTTATTAATATTATGTTTGCTTAGTTTCTACAACTATTTTTCCCCTGCACATTCTTAAAGTACAGCGAGTGACCCCAGGCTTAATGTCTGAAGGCTTGGTACTCTGGGATAACATGAGATATTGCCTTAGGTCTCACCCTTCCAGACAGACCATTTGTTCACAGAATATATAATGAGATGGAAATTTGTTAAGTAATCAACCAATTCTAATACCTGGTAGAAATAAAATCTCTGGCTGGAAAATTCTAGAAGTGTTTATGGGGTGGGGGGGAAGCAAGCATAATTTAATCAATAATTTTCACAATCCCCAAGTGCATGTCTTCCTCACAATTGTCTTTAGTGTGGAATCAATCAAATCAAAGATTGGTGAGAAGAAACCTCTTTTGCCCGTGAACCTCAATCAATCTCCTGTTTTCATGTGCTTCCTCTCCCCCAAAATAAGAACAAACAATCTTTCTCTGTGCCCATCTATCTTGTTGTATATTGGGTTTTGATACTACAAATCACTTCCAATTTTGAGAAAATGGTTCCACAGTTTGCTTATTACTTGCCATTCTAAAAATTGAGGACCCATTATTTTCTATTTAAGAGTTTCAGAATATATTAATGGCAGGGGACCATCATCTTTTAATAGAATATAATCATCACTTAAATACAGCCTTTGGTTTTCAGAATTGGAATGAAAATGATCCCATTCTTCATAACTTCTTCCTTTTATGAAATGCTGTAGATTGGTGGCAAAATTACATATTATCCTATAATTGTTATTCAGATAAGATAGATTGGAGGACTCATCAGCCAAAACAGAAACTGTGTGACTCATTTTCTGTTTCCAAATCCACAACCACTTTGGGATAAATTAACCAAAGTCCATAAGTTATGTAGTCAGTGATTTAGTTATTGACTAAGCCTCTGAATGAAAAAAACACCAACCCTCCAACTTACTTAGCTTAAGTAACAGGATACACTTGAGATCCCTAAATGCTTGCTTGGACAAAAAGAGCTCAAGGGATTTAGTTTTAAGGGTAAATCCTTTTCTTTCTTCTGTACTAACATTGAGGATCATTTAAGATATTCTTAACAATGAATGGAGGACAAATGAAAATAAGAGCACAAATCGCAGAGATGCAATGCAGGAGAATAAGACGGGGTGGCCGAAGCCCTTGAACTCCAGATAGTTTTTATAGTCAGATGCACCATCTTTCAGTCCACTACCAATTAAGACTGAGCATTCTCACCAAAGACCCCATGCCTGAACACATCCGGGCACCAAGAAGCACCGACAAGAGGCGTGGATGGTGTTCCTTTCAGCAAATAGCTGTTGAATACCCACGTGGGCCAGGAACTATCGAGAACATTAAATTTGAGATGTGAAGATGAACTCTTCACAGAGAGTGCCCTCGGAAGCACAAAGTAGAAGTTAAGCCAAGAAAATCTGAGTTAGAGCTGAAGATGATGCCAGTTAAGCCAGGGACGGTAAAGTCCTTCTGAATCTGACAGACCTGCCCTTGAGTCTCACTCAGATCAGCTCCTCAGGGGCAGGGAGGCTCAGTTCCTTTCTCCACAGGGGGCCTGGGGCTCTCCCTCTGTGCAATTGTCCACCTCTCCTTCTGGTTCTCAGCTTGGCTTCATGTGTTTGGAAAGCGACATCCTCAGAGGCCCTCACACTTACACTTGACGACCCCCATCCTGTGTTCCTGCCTCCCTGGCTCCTTGAGAAGGCTCCCAACTTCTTTATGCTTCTCAGCAGCATTCCATGCCCAGGTGTTGGGCTTCACCCTTGTGCAGTTTAAGCACCTGGCAAGGCTTTGAGAACAAAATTGGAGTGTAGCATTCACTCTCCGCACCTCCTTTCCCTTCAGGATTGTGGTCCCCCGAGTCCTGGATTTTCTTGGCAGCTACAAATCCAATTTTTGCCTTTCCATCCATGTGAGATTGTTGAAAGCTCTGCTGGATGCTTAGGGTATTTAATTCAAAATACTCTTGAAACACATGCCTCAGAGAACCAAAGCCAATTTGGCAGATGCTTCTCCAGGCAGGGACATCAGGAGAATAAGTATGATCAAAGGATCACCAGTTTCAGATTGGTAGACATTTATCTACCAGGTGGCTGGGAATTCTCCATTTGGTACCCTGAATGCTGAGATGAATGTGAACAAAGAAGCTTGGGAATATTCTCCCTGCAAAAAATTAGGGGGTGTGAATAAAAGATGAATTTAGGAAAGAATCTAGTCCAATTATCACCTATTGTGTGATGTTGAGTCATTCCAAATTACCCACGAGCTGCTCTCTGCTTCTGAATTATTATTTCCCGGGACACACATGCTTCTCTCTGCAACATAGGCAGCTTTCATCCAGTTTTCAGGGCAGCACTTGGCTTTGGTTGGTCTGACCACTTCCCAAGTGCTCATGCAGAATAGAAACCCTCAAGAGGGGCATTTGCACGACCAGGGCTACCTGCCATTGGGTTTCCTCCGCATCACTTTCTGTTCTGGGCTATTTGGTACAATTTTTCTGGGTATAAGGATGTGATAATCAGGCACGAAACCTCACAGTTTGGAGAAAGGACCCAAGCAAGCTATCTCCAGCAGGAATGTCTTGCTTTACAAGCCACCATAACTCTGGGTCCCTCATCCCTCCTCTTTCTTGGTTTGCAGAAGTCTGATGCTTACACCTAACTGCCATTTCAGTCTCCAATAGCTGGTCTTTTGCTGTCTAAAGTAGTTATGGAAGTTATTAGAATAGCTGGACATCGCAGAAGTGGCCAGCCATGGGCAAAGATGAGTGAGGGCGAAGGCTTGGAGGAGAAGTGGCCACTTATAGGTGAGCAGGTGGCTGAGTACCTGATGGTGATGACATTGTCTACATTCAGCTCTTGCCTGTCAGTGAGGAGGCAATGGGGGGCTGTGCACCACTCGCCCTGGGGTCTGTCCTTGAGACTCCAGATAGTGTGACCTCTACAGAATTGCTGAGTTATTTAATGAGAGGATTTGCACATGCAAAGCTCAGGGTCAGCACACCCCATACTGGCCTTTCTCTTAGTGAGGTGCAAGCTAGGGGCACCCCTAGGTTTGCAATTCTTTCTCTCTCTGCTTGGAGAGCTCCTCCTTCAGGCCCCACATAGCTCTCTCCAGGGAGCAATAGCACTGTGGGCCTGCTGGCTTTGTTGACAGAATCTTTTGCTTGTCTTCTGTCCCTGGAATGCACCTGGTTGAGGTCAGGGTATCTGCAGTGCTGCTGCTTTAGGGGCTTCTCAAGGTACTTTGGAAATGAGTGAGCAAATGAAGGTGAGCTCATGTTCATGGGCATGGAGAGCAGGTGGCAGGTGGTGAGGGTTCTAGGAAGCAGGAAGAGAAGGAAATGTATTCTAGACCTTTTTACAGAGCCAGCCTTTCTCCCCCATGCATCTCTGGGACAGACATGTTCCAGTCTGCACCTTTTATCTTTTCGATATTTGGGTTAGTATCCACCCCTAGCTCTAGTCCATGGGACATTGTGACATCTGAGGGCTTTCAAAAAATTAATAAACCTTCCTGTCTACAGTAGTTTCAGGTTCACAGAGAAACTGAGGGGAAAGTACAGAGAGCCCACATGTGCCCCTGTGTGCACCTACACCACCTGAGCTATGACCAACACCCCCGCCAAAGGGGGTGTTTGCTTCCCTGGAAGAACCTGCATGAGGTGTCCTTGTCACCACATCCCACGGTCTTGTGGGGATAGTTAATCACTTGAATTCCCTCTGCCTGAAATCAGGGCCTGGGAGAAGCATCAGGAGAGGAGGCTTGGGATGAGACTCCTTGTTCATGTGTCTAGTTTAATGAAGATTTAGGGAAGGACTGACAGACACCAAGTAGTGACGTCTGCATTCCCAATTCCAGACCTTGGAATTCAGATGCATTTTGCGTAGTGAGTTAGTCGTGTGGAAGAGCCTCATTGATGCCCAGGGAAAGAAATGAAAGTGCCAGAAACAGGAGGTGAGTCTCAAGGCTGAATGTTTCCTTGTCTTGCTTTTCAATTCCATATGCTCGAGCACCCTCAACTTCAAAAGCCCTGAGCACTTACAACTTTCTCCTTAAATGGATCTTAAGCTACTTGATCTCAACTGATAATGAACTCATTCATCAAAGCCAAAGCAGTTTTAGAATCATTTGTATTTACCCACATTGAGATGCATTCCTCAGGCTATCAGAGCTTTAGGGAACCTGCCCAGCTGGAGCACAGGAAGCAGCTCGGACTGGGGATGGCAGCAATTTCCAAACTGTCCACGTGGAAGAAATGAGAGCAAATGGGACCATTTTCTTTAAGTTTTCACAGCCAACCTGACTGGCACGCCAGGAATACTCAGCACAGCAGTTAGTTGAATTGGTTAATTGCATTTTGTGGCATCATCTCCATAGTCTTTCAGGAGCAGAGACTACATTGAAATAATCCCTGTTTGCAAGAGTTTTTATTAATTAAAAAAGTCTGATAGGTCATCAGTTTTCCTTTCTCCCTCTCTCCCTCCCTCCCTTCCTTCCTTCCTCCTTTCCTCCCTTCTTCTTTTTTCTTTACTTGAAGTACCAGGCATTGATCTCAGGGCTTTGCACAGGCTAGACAATCACTGTTCCATGGAGATACACTCCTAGCCCTTCAATTTTTTGAGAAAAAATAATATCTCAAGAAACATGGAGCTTGCTGACATGACTTCGGCAGCTCCCTGTCATCCAGGAGAATCCAGAAATCCCATTCTCAGAGGCTCTGGTGACCACATTCCCAGCAGCATGCACAAGGAGCAACTGCAGTCCTGTCTTCCCTGCTGTTGGGACACAAGGCCATTTCAAGAACTGCCACTCCTCCAGAAACTAATGACAGGGTCTCGTATGGCAGAAGGGATCTATGGACACCAGCTGCAGGGGAGAACGAGACCATAAGCAACAAGACTTCCCACCACCTGAGCTGGGCCTATCGATGCTGCATAGAAAATTTGGTGTGTGAAGCTAATAGAGAATAGGAATGACGCATCGAAATTTCCTTGCCAAGCGTACCCCATGCTGCTTAGAGGACATTTGATGAGTAAAGCAATCTTTTATCCGCCATGAAGGTATCTCGACCACCTTCAATTTAACCTTTTAAAGCCTTTCAATTATCATCTATACTGTACTTTTAAATGTACTTTTTCACCACCTACAGCTTCACTCTTTTAAATGAGGCTTAGATTCTGTTTAAATCGCTTAATATTAGTTTACATGGCTGCCCTTCAACCAAAGGCTTTTTTTTTTTTTTAACTCCATTGAGAAGCTTTGTCTCAATCTGCCATGTACAAATACCTTTTTCTTCTTTCTTCCTTTCTCAAGCTTTTAAAGTAAGTCTAGTTTCTTCAAAATCTTTTTAAATAGCATTTACAACTTTTTAATTTACCACACAGAGATTGTCTCATCTAGAAACATTTATTTAACCTTTAACCTTTTATATTAAAATATATTTCCACATCTTGAACCTTTTTATATCCCTTTTTTAACCGTTAACGCTTTTTATAAAATCACATTCTGAAACAACCCTTATAAAATTACTCCACTTTAATAAGATGAAATACTTTTATGTTTTCTAAGGTACTATTATACTGTAATTGAAACCCAACTGAAACTTCTTATACTCTTTGTATATAAATTACACATGATAGAATCTTAACACTTAGTAACCTTGTTTCAGCAAAGACACAGACCAAAACAATATTAAACCTTTTTCCATTTACCAAATTATGAAAACACACATAATGTTTAAATATATTACCTTATGGAACTTAATAAGTAAAGAGTACTTGATTTCATATTTAGTGGTTGATATTTTAACACTTTAGCTTTGTAAATTAATCAGATATCTGTAAAAACCAAGATCTTAGACAAGTAAACAGAATTAGCCATCTCTTGTTGAAGAAAAATTCTTCTACAGGATACCATGATGGCCCCTTTGATATACTTAATAACTCGTCTTTAAAAAGCCATGGGCTACATTTTTGTACTGTATCAACATATGCCCTAGCTGTTCTTGGTCTTACTGGGGTGCCTCCTTCCTCTAACAATTTCTCTTCCTTGAAGGTGAACAACTTCAAACCTTGAGTCAACCATTTTCCCCAGTTTGCCTGAGAAAGTTCTAGGAACAGGCAATTTGAAATAAAAACAAAATAAATCAAAACAAGAACACATTGTTTTTTGAAATGGTCACCCATTTTTTTTTTTTTTTGCTCTCCTTCAGGATAGAGCAAATTCACTTACCCCCAAGCTTCAGACATCCCCGTACGGGCCACCAAAATGCCAAGGTCAATGTCTCGGCTTGGCACCAGAATCATGAGGCACTCACAGCTTTGTAGGTTCAAACAGCAATTCTTTATTCCCGCTCTCACACCGCCTCCACACAGGTCCAGGGGCAAACACGTTCTGCTGTCTCCCGCACAAACCACCTACTCCACGAGGCTATCTCCAAATCCCATTTTAATCTCACGAGAACTCAACGGGAACAAGCAGCAGGAACACCCTAATCCCAGCAATAATCTTCAACTTCCAACTTCCCTAAAACCCATTATCTTAAACTGGCAACGCCTTAAACTCAAGGAGCCGGTTACTTCCTCAAACCTGATCAGCTCTAAACCCGAATCCGCCTTGGTCCTTGAGCAAGGTCACCTTATTAAAGCATGCATGCAATGTTCCATCAAATGTCCTCTAAGCAGCATGGGGTACGCTTGGCAAGGAAATTTCGATGCGTCATTCCTACTTGGTAATGGCCCTCAGCATCTTAGGGGCAGCAGTGGAAGGCAGTTAGAGTGTGATTGATGTCTGCAGTACTCTAAAGCTTTTGTGAAAGAAGAGGAAATTCACTTCCTCTGGGCACCAAACCTGGGAAGGTGACCTGCAAAGTGGATTTCACGACTTTCAGTGTAAGTTGTGGGTGCAGACCTCATATTAGTTTCTGAATGCTGCTGTAACAAATCACCACTAATGTGGTGACTGAAACTTTATCACATGTAACTTTTTCACTGAGGTCAGAAGTCTGGCATGGGTCTCTGGGCTAAAATCGAGGTGTCTGCAGGGCTGTGTCCTTTTCTGGCCTCGTAGGAGAGCCTGCTCCTGCCTGCCTTCCTGGCCCCAGCCCCTTCCATCTTCAGAGCCAGCTCCAGCTCCAGCCTTCTCTGGGTCTCCCTCTTCTGTTTGCTTCTTGTCAGGACCCTTCCAGGAAAGCTGAGACCACTGGAATAATCCAGAATAACCCCGATAACCTCCCAGCTCCAGGTCAGCTGGTCAGCACCTTCAGCCATTCTCCAACCTGGGTGCCCTTTGCTGGATAAGGAGAAGGGAGCATGATCACAGTTTCTGGGACTAGGCGTGGACATCTTTGGGGACCTGGGTCACTGGGGTGCATGGAGAGAGAGAGGGGAAGAATGGTTTACCCAGAATGTTGTCATGTACAATGAGATTGCTCTCAGCAGGACAAACACGGAACTAAATCCTGTGGCTGAAAGCTGTCGGGGTGCATGATGTGTGGAACTATTTTTGATGTGAGAAACCCAAACTCAACTAGATGAGTTCATTTATTTCCCAAAATACTAGCACTAGGGATAGATTCCCTGCTAGTAACCTGCTTTAGGAAAATTAAATTGACATTACAAATAAATCACGGGCAGTGATTTGCGTTACAAAGAGCTTCACCTGGGGACTTCAATGAATTCAGCTGATTTAATTGCATATAAATCAGCCCGGGGCCAATTGTTCCTTGGTCCTGGCTCTGTTTTGGGGACTAAGGACATAAGGATGTGCAGAACCTGACTTGGCTGCTTATTATTGTTTTATTACATTGCCACTGCCCCAAAATCATGAAGGAGAAAATAAACCATCTCATCTGTGTTAAGTACCACTGGGGAGGCATAGAATTCCCCGATGGTGTAGGATGCAAGAATGTGTCCCTGTCCCCAGATCAGGGATGCCTCTGTGGGCATGTGACCACTGAAAAGTCCAGGGAAGAAGTAGTGGAAGTTAAGGAAGTACAGAGGAAACAACAGTGTCCAGACAGAGGGCCCACATGTACAAAGGCCCTGTGGCTTAAAGACCACAGTGGATACCAAGAATGGAAAGAAGGTGTATGTAATTGGGGCCACAGAGCAAGCTGGGGCAGGGCAACTGAGGACCAGAAGTCCAGGCTCTGCATGGTAAACATTGTTGTCATTAAAAGAACAAATGCAAGACATTGAAGCTGCTCAGATGTGTAGAGAATGTGATCTGATTTGCAGCTAAGAATCATTTTAGTTTCATTATAGAAGCTGATTAGAAGGGGATTCCACGCAGTGGCCAGTGGAGTGCAGGCAGAGTCAGCCACGGGGCAAGAGAAGTCTGAGCAGCAGTTGGCAGCAGAAGGAGGCTGTGCTGAGCTATGGCCCCTGCAAGGCCATGCCCTGTGTGTTTCCTTTATGTCTCAGAGAAGTGCTGTGGAGTAGGTACTACTTTCCCAAAATTATGAAGGAGAAAATAAACCATCTCATTTGTGATAAGTACCACTAGGGAGCCATACAATTCCACTGTTGTGCCCATTTGGGAGATGAAACTGGAGCAGAGGAAGAATCACGCTTACCACCACTTAGCCAGGCTGAGCCCAAGCCTCCTGCCCTGGGCCAGGGCCCAGGTTCCAGGGTTAGTGATGTGCCTGTAATGTTTTTTTGATAGAATGCAGAGTCAATGATGGGCTAGGAAAATCAACGGGCTTCAGTCAGGCATGTAAGTCTAAAAACCAGGCACATGTAAAGCTTTGGAGTCAAAATGGGAAATGACCATGTCTTCCATGTCAGGACAGGGGAGGGGACTGTAGCCCATTTTCACAGACCAAAGGAGAAGAAGGGCCTGCTTCCATCGCCACCCTGAAATCCTGTGGTCCTTAAATTCTCAGATACTCTGAGGTTTTTTTTTGGGGGGGGGATGCCAGAAATCTAGGATTTGGAGCTCTCCCTAGTTTTTCAGGTTGGCAACTCCTTAGACAGGGTTTAATAGCGTGTTCAGGTCACCTCAAGGCTGGATGAAGCAAAGGGCTCAGAACCAGACCTCAGGGACCAACAGAGTCTATAGATGGCAGGTGAAAGCCCCCAGACTTGCTTCACCTGGGACTTCAGGGAACTCCTGCAGAGGGGTCTGCCGGCCGCTCTTGGGCCTGGTGCGGGCAGTGGCTGTTGACATCTTCAGCAATCCTCCTCGGTCCAGCCACAGAAACCAGATCTTGCAGCTTCAGATGTGGCCTTCACATCTGAGCTGGAGGCATGGAAGAATGAACTTGGCTAATTGATCCTAAGCCGCAGCCGCCAAGCCTCCTGGTATATTAGTGGCTTTATCAGTCTAAGAAAGATGACTGTCTTTTCGCCCTTCACTAATTTTTCTGCTTTGGGAGGAATTTAAACCTCAGCTTTGAATCACAAATTTAGAAGGGAAACCAATGATGCGGAGAGTAAGTAGAAACCTTTCTCCTGAGAAAGGCTGCAGGCAGGAGCCATTAGTGATGGATAGGCCCAGCTCCCTTTAAGCTAATGGGAGTCAGAGATATAAATAGAGCTCGAAGTCTGTGCTCAGAGGCAAGGCGAAGAGATTGGATCACTCTAAGGCTCCACGTATGTGCGGACTTGTGACTCTAAATAGACTCAGAAAGTCTGCTTGGCAATTTTAATGGAAAGAAAAATTAAGCTCCATGTACAGATACATGGTCTTTGGTAGGCAGAAAGAAAGGGTGTTTTCTTGACCTCCAGGTGAGATTCAGGTCTGCCAGCTGAACTCTCACCTGTTGGGAGAAACAGTGAGCCCAGTTCCACTGCAGGGGTTGGAGCCAGAGCACAGGGGCGGTTCAGTGGATCAAACCTTGGACCAACTTCTGCAAGAGGAGTGTCCATCACTGCAATGGACCTCACTGTTCCAAGTGGGCAACCTGCTTTATCCTCACAGGCAATGGAATTCTTGATTTGGAGGGGACACATTGGTGGCCATGCTGAGGACAAGCAGACAGATTTCCTCCCGTGAGTGTCACAGAGGCAGGTGTTGGCTCTGTGCATCAGGCACAGAAATAAGCACTTGGAGAAGCTCAAACATACTTTGTTGTTCTTTATCACAAGTGGACAAACTTTTCCTACAGGGCCAGCTAGTGCGTACTGCATCTTTAGGGGCTGTTCCATCTGAGTTGTAATTCCTGAACTCTGCCATTAAGGATTAAAACTAGTGGATACAGGGGCATGTCCATGTTTCAATAAAACTTTATTTTCACAAGCAGGCAGCCAGTTGGATTTGGGTTGTAGGTAGCAGATTTCTGTCTCCTATTTTACATTATGAAATTTAGAGCAGTTTGTTCTGTAGCAGTAGAGAACATTATAGAATGAATTTTCAAAGAAATAAAGTATCTGCTATTTGGATGTAAACCCCACAAGGGCAGGTACTAGGTCTCACTTAAAAACAAATGTCTGTCCCTTTCGGGCCACCTGAATGGGGGTGGAACGCTCAGTATGTAGATTATTTTTGTACACATTCGCGTAATTTGTATTAAGTCTCAAGACCGAGCACTTCTAAGTGTCTTGGTGTTTAGAAATCAATGAGAGGCAGCTTGGAGGTGGTGAACGTGGTCAGGAATGACTTCTGTTTCCAAGACACATGGAAACAAAACAGGTCTTCTGTTTCCATGTATCTTGGATGAATTGCACCCTCTTGGTGGGCCAGGGTCTCAAAGTGGGACAGAGCTGGGAGACCTGCTCGTCTTTCCCAGAGCAGAGGACAGGGCACCCTACAGCAGTTTAGGCTGATTACACACACACACACACACACACACACACACACACACACACACAACTTCAACCACACATCACATCTCTACTGTCCTTCAGGCCTTTTTATCACATTGAAGAGAGAGTCTGTTTGGTGCTAGGAAGTTTGTAGCACTTTTTGGAGACAGAGCCAAACTCAGGCATCAGGAGTAAAGGGTGGCTGGGAGTAGGAACTGTTCCTTTCTTGTAGTTCTTTATTTTCTATAGTTACCTCCCCTTGTGCAAGTGAGACTGGGTTTCTATTTGTAGTGCACTGTCATGTTTCTGTTTCAAAAGATGAATTTGAATATAAACATATGTACTTTTGTTCTTTGTGTGTGTTTTTTGGTACTGGGGATTAAAACCAAGGTTGCTTTACCACTAAATGATATTCCTAGCCCTTTTTTTATTTAGAGACAGGGTCTTGCTAAGTTTCTGAGGCTTAACTTAAACTTGTGGTCCTCCTGCCTCAGCCTCCTGAGTCTTGGGACTATAGGCGTCTCCACTGCACCCAGCCAAAAGCTTGCATTTAAATTTCTCCCTCTTCCTCCACCCTCCTGCTCTCACTCCAGTGGTCTTCTCTTGTGAGAAATGACTCGGGGTGAATTCTGTGTTCATCACCCTGTAGGTACTAGGTGGCTGTGTGTTTCTGAAGCCAACCCTGGGCGGATCCTTGGTGACTCTGAATCTCTACCTCCAGGGACCTGCTGGATCCCAGGCTCTGCTCTTCTGAGGCCTCTGAGCAGACCCTCCCTCCCAGCTCCCGTGTGTGACCTCATGGCCTGGAAAGGGAGACATGTCTGAGCTGAAGTCTTACTCCTCTCAGTTAGGAAGGAAAAACCTCAAAGATGGCAGGGGATCCGAGGGACTTGTTGGGGACAGATTGGCCAGACTAGAAAGTAGTCCCTCTTCATGGCTCAGGGCAAAGACTGGGGATCTTCTGCCTGAGAATCGTGAAGAGGCTGGTGTTCCCAGAAGAGACCAGATCACCCCTCACCAAAAAGAGGGTGCCAGAACCCTTCTGCACAGCTCCTTTAACCCCCTCCATCTGACAGGCCTTAGGAGTTAGGGGAGTGGCTGTGTTCAGAACATCCCAAGGTTAGGTTTGAACCTTTCCCTTCAGGTGAGGAACAGGGCTTCATCATAAAGGGCTTCCAGTTACAGCTACTGAAATGACTCATCAATGTTCTTCCACACTGCTTCCATAAATACAGGGTATTTTTTAAAAACAGCTAAAATACTTGCAGCAGGGATATTGAAAAGTTTGGAAAGGTTAAATGGTAAGAACTATGAAAAAAAATCATCAGGTAACAATTTTTATCTTGCTCCAATATTAATTTTTTTTAGCATATTCACTCATGAAAGTGACAGCCAAATTTTAATGACCCCCTTCCACATGCAGAGAATCTCTCCTTTCGAGTTTTCTATTTCCAGGTGAAAAATGAAAGGATTGTCTAGCCCAGTTCTCTATTTCAGGTTGAATTTGCCATTCAAAGTTTGGGACTTTTCACAAGAAAGCCATTATGCTGGATAGTAGGTGAGGAGAAGTTTCTAAAATGAGGGAAAGACAAAGAGGATTCTGATGTACAATGACACAGTGCAGTACTCAGAAATAGGGTCCTGGGGACGTGGTTGTGGGTGCAGGGCTCTGGCCAGGAGACATTGAGGGGAAGTGGGTGAACAGGGGAGTTGTGTGCTGTCTACACAGGCCATCGGGGCTAAACCCTGGGTAGGTTTCTAAGAAGAAATGAGTTTTTAAACTCAGTCCCTAAGAACCAGTGAGTAATCAGAGATATCAAAGAAAAAGAGGATAGGATGTGAGTGGGAGTTAAATAAAAAACAGAAATAGTATTAGAATCCCATTTTCCAATTTATCTTCTTTCTGAGAATTCAATCTAACAGCTGGAATGAGGGCCAGATTGAAGCCTAAGAGAAAAGATAAAGGATTAGATGTTATCCATGGCTCTGAAAAAGAACTCTGTAGCACATGATGGTATTTTTTTCTGGCTGTTCCCCACCTTTTTACTTAAAGGTCTTCCTCCCCTTCTGATCTTTGTCCAGGAGACATGAGGTCAGGGAACTAGGTTTGACTCCTGGCCGCATGGCCAGCAAGCTGGGACGACCAGGGAGCCTCTCGGATGCTTTGCTGTAAATGAGAAGCTCACCAATTCACCCATGATTGAATAATTTATAATAAAGCAATATGATCTCAGCTCAATCTTTCTCAGCAATAAGGAACTTTCCCTGGCCCAGTAACAGGAAGTCAGCCTGCAGCCTGAGGCAGCCTGATGAATTATGAAGCTCAGTGGTGTCCTCGAGGGCCACACCGTCCCCTTCTCAGTTCCATTATCTTGGGCATTTCCTTTATCCTCAGGCATATAGTGGGGCCAAAGCAGAGTCCAGCATTACAACCAGACATGAGCCCCCCAGGAACAAGGGACACCATTCATTTCTGGGACCTTCCATGGAATTAATTTTTTTTTTTCCACTGAGTTCTTCCCAGAAGAACTTCCTTCTCTTTGGAAAGCAAAGTTACCTATCCATGAACCCTCAATGCCAATGAGAACTAATTACCATCACACCAATTAGCCCTGTTCTGATGAGGACAGGCTCACCCCGCCTCTCACGGTCTGTGTAAGAGAAGTAGGTATCTCAGCAGGATTTGGATTCTACTTCGAGCAGAGGACAGAAGAGGTTGCAGGGCAGGTGATCCACAATGGCCATTAAGAAGTTCTCACTCATGGTTGTCACTGTCAATTTCTTTTCACCTGGGTACAAGGGTGACTGTTGCAGGTTTGGGAACCTTTCCTCAGACACATGGTTAATCCTAAGAGACCCTGAGTCTCCTGGGCCAGTTCAATCTGTTTGGTTTTATTGCACCTGTTGTGATTCAGCAATCCTAAGGAGAGCTCAAATGTAGGGTGACTTAGCATTGGAGCCAAAGAAGACCTAGGAGAAGGCTTCCTTTGCATTCTGATCTACAGAGGTACAAGCAGTCCGGGAGAGAGAGGGCTGGGTGCGAGGTCAGTGCTTTTGTAAAAAAAAAAAAAAAAAAAAAAACAAAAACCTTAATCCAAACTCTTCATCAGCTGCTGAGAATTTCCCCAGGAGTGTGGCTGAGAAGCAGTTTAGGATGGTCCCTCTTTTAATGTTTGTGACCTGGCTTCATGGTCAAGGCTGAAGGCTGCTGTGAAGGTCAGCCTATCTGGGTGCTCAGTCTCTGGACTGGTCATTGCTTTGGAAGGAAATGATGAGTCAGAATAAGGGCAAAATTCTGGACCCTGACTCTGCTTGCAGCCCAGGTGGAATAAGAGGGGTGATGTTTTCCTTCCCTCCTGGACCAATCAAAAAACCACCCAAAATGTATAAAATGATGGTCTTCCTGCTATTGGAGGTCAGGCAGCAAAGAACAGTGGTTTATGAAGACACGAGGAGCAGAGAAGACAGACCTGGGCTCACTCCAGCTCTTGGCTTTCAGAAGGATCCCACACTTCAATGCAGAGAGGAGAGCCGGATGGAGTCCTGGGACCCAGCAGGGAGAGAGGCCATCAGAGGACCCTGGACATCTGCAGAGAATATACAAAGAAGTCCCTGCTGAGGGTTGGTGGGCTCCTGTGTGAGGAAGGGGCACCTCCCCTCTCATTTTATGAGGCCAGTGTCCATCTGATTCCAGAAGATTCCAAGGACAGAGCATTGCAGGACAAATGTGCCTTGTAGACACAAAATTACAGAAGATGCAAATATATATCAAAATCCAACATCTAATCTTAATTTTTAAAAGTGTCAGAAAACTAAGAACTTCCCCAGTGGGATGCATGGTAAGTGTGCCTGTCCCCAGCTGATACCAGGAACAACAGGGCAAAGCCAAGTGCTTTCCCACCAGGACCAAGGACAAAGCAAGGCTGTTCAGTTTCATAACTCCTCTTCCATTTTGAGGTTTTAGCCAGTATAATAAAGAGAATAAATAAAAAAATTCTAGATTGGATATCGTCTTTATCTACAGGCGCGATTCTTCTTGTAGAAAGTTATAGGAAATCTAAAAAGAGTCATGGAATCAATAAGTGAGGTGAACAAGATAGCTGTGTATATGGTGGGCACATGCAGGCCGCTGTCTGTCTAGACAATATCCTTCCTGAGGCTCCTTGATGCTTATGTGAATCTTCCGAAGTTGAGAAAAATTCTGAATGTAAAGACTAGGACAAAAACATGTGTCTCCTTCTCCTTCAGCTGAACAGGAACTTGAGATAATGGTTCTTCCTGAACAAGGTCCTATGTGCAAACTTAAAATGAAGTTTTCTTTTCATGGAAACAAAAAAAGTCATGTTCCTTGTCACCAGGTTTAGGGGTTCTGTGTTTAGGATTGGGGTCCCCGATGGCTTCATGGCTGTGGCATGCTTGGTGCCTGAGAAAGTTTTTGTACAAAGGCACAGGATGCCCAGTTGCTATGGTGATGCCCTCCATGCTAGAGTCTTATCAGCCTTGACCTTAATGGTACGCACATAACCCCTGGGCATAAAGGAACTTGCTTGCTTGATAACTACCACGTTTCCCCATGCTCTGGAGCTCCTGGAGCTGCCCACCTAACAGGAACTTCAGACAATGGACCTTCCTGAGAACTGGACAAAGCTCCTGACATTGCATATTGTAACTGCAGAATAAGCAACATTCCTGATACACTAACACTAATGTGGTTATGGTACTAATGACCTAATGGAATGTATTTTATAAATAAACGTG
The DNA here is from genome assembly GCF_052094955.1 of Ictidomys tridecemlineatus. Taxonomy (NCBI): domain Eukaryota; kingdom Metazoa; phylum Chordata; class Mammalia; order Rodentia; family Sciuridae; genus Ictidomys; species Ictidomys tridecemlineatus. Next base: position 176,230,118 of record NC_135479.1, read on the forward strand.
ACCCCCTGGACAAAGAGCCATTCTGCACCTTGTCTGTCTCTCTGTCTACTTATTATTATTTTTCTTTACACCAGAGGCGTGGCTGCAGTAAGCACCTCTCAGCAGGCGCTGCTCTTGCAAGCAGAGCCTGCTTCCATGGGTCTCTTCCACTGAGCCCCAGGAGGAGCAGAGAGGTGACTGCCCATGTGTTCCTTCTAGGCCTTTGCAGAGGCTGGGATAGAGCAGAACTCAGTTGAAGTTTCTCCTGTGCACATGGAAGAAATAGAGGCACCTAGAAAGGAAGAGCTGGTAACTACTTAACCTACTGGCACAGTTATTTGTGGTGACATTAATTAATTGCTATTGAGAGTTTCCCTGCAATTTGAGTCAATTTAAAATTGGAAAATAACGCCAGTAGCAATCATCTGGAATGTGTTTGGAGACAAATGACGCAAGAGAGATAAAATGTGCATGCAAGACTCCAGGCAGTGCAATGGGTCACCGCATGGCGGAGACGGTCCCACCCAGAGTCAGTGAGTTCACAAGCAGCAGGTTAATTACCATGTTTATTAACCTCTTATGAGAATCTGAGGCTAAGAGGAAAGATTTTTCAAAGTCGCTCATTTGGGAATCACAAGGCTGAAATGGGAACAGAGATTAGCCTGACAGCCAGGTTCAAGGTCTTCCCCCTTTAGAGTGACGGGCGCCCTGCCTTGGTCTCTTCTCTCTCTCTGTCCATCACTTTGAATAAGGAGTGCCACTTGCTTCTTCAGGCCTTCCGGGTGGTCCTTGGGGTGGCAGCTCTTCAACAATCTTCTAGATGAGACCTGTCCAAGCTCTGCAATGTGACAAAGTAGCCTGCCTGCACCACCCCCCACCCCTGGCTAAAATTCATTACTATTATCAACTTGGATCATATCCCTAAATATCCTCATTTTTTAAAGAAACATATTACACCAGGCATTTTCTAGTGAAATCTCTGAGAATAATTAAGAATTGTCAAATGAAAGTGAAAATTTTATTTGTGCATCTTCATCTTCTCAACACTTTTTTGCTGTCATGTCATGCTGTCCTTGTGACCTCATTTCCTCTGGTCCAGGGAGACCGAGCCCTATAGATGTGGGTACTCCATGTCACTCTGGGAATCTAGCCTGTAGCAGGACTGTGTGCTGTGAAGAGGACCAGTAATGACACCAAGGACAGCAGCAGTGGCATTGACTAAGCATGACTTTAAGTCCTGGTTGTCACCTCCAGATAACTGTGACACTCTGTGGTGTAGAAACTGGTATTCATTTAACATTGAGGTTATGAAGTGGTGATGAAGTTCAATAACTCATCCAAGGTCACATGACAGGAAGAAAGGCATGACCCTGACTTTGGACCTGAGTGACATTCAGTGTGTATGCTTCTTGTGGTTCCTGTAGCACCACAGGGAGGCTGACCAGTGACTTTTTTGCTCAGTGTGTGGGTGGGTGCCAGGGGGGCAGTTTGCAAAGGGTGTGGGGTGGGTAGCCTTTGCTGAGATCTGAGTCTGGATTTTTTTTCCACTAATAACTTAGGAAATGTTTAGTGGGAAACTATAAACTACTGTTCCCTTCTCTCACATCCTTCTTATAAACCTCGGCCATGAATTATAATGGCATGATTTATTTAATAGTTAAATGACTTAATTTAGGAATTATTTAATTATTTATTTAAAGACAGAAACCACAAGCTCAGCCATGAGGTTAATAAGAAGCTGTGGGAAAATGGGGAGACTGTCCCCATTGTTTGCGGGGACATGTTTGTGGGGTTCACGGGTGTATCCCCCACTTCTGTGATTCACTAGGTGGTCTCGGGAGGAGTGGACTCCCAGGCCAGCTGTGGGGGCCTTTTCAGGAAGGCGAGGGTGTAGGCTGGGTTTTCACTGTCAAAGAGAGAGAAGGAAAATATATTTCCACACCAGCTACGATAAAACTAGGCTACGGCAGGCCTGCTCACTACCTTATCAGTGTAAAACCAACTGGCTCCCTCAGGCTGTCTACAAAGATCGGCAAAGAATTTATCTGAATATCAAACCATGATGGTCTTAACGAATCCAAGGTTGGCTGGCAGGAAACCTTGTGGCCATGTGCACAGGTTTGTGAGAGAAAAGACTATAGCTGTAGAAAAATGTGTTTGATAAAGCCCAGGAGGGTTACCAGAGCCTACTGTGGATCTCACCGATCTGATCCAGAAGTGTCACTTGCTGTGTGAGTGACCTGACTTCCATCGGATCAGCAGGCAGGGCCTCCTTGGCCCTAGACTTTTCTCTCTGTGGGTCTGTGACCATCTTTCTGGGACCTGCAGAGAGAGGCGTCTCCAAAAGACAGTGCAAATCAGAGTTTTCCTGCTCCCCACTCCAGAGATCTCCACCCAAAGAGGAAAACAAAAAAGTTCTGTCCGTCATCTGAAAGTGTCCTAGTCACCCTCTGCTAAGGAGGTTCCACCAGAGGGCAAAGGATTAGGGAGGAATCTTCCAGCCAGGCTCCCGGGAAGATATGCTCACATGAGAAACCTCCCTGATGAGCCCTTTGTACAACAGGACGTGCTGAGAAAAACACAACCATGACAGGTGACTCTGTCAATCGAGGGACATTGAGAACCATGTGGTATTTCCCTCGTTGTTTAAATTTGTAGCATGCTCATCAGAGAATTCCACAGACAACCCTTGGCCTCCCAGGGCTGTTGTGGGTCATGAGCAATCTTTGATGACCTTCCCTGCCCAATTTGTGATGCTTCTGCTGCCGAGTTCTGTGGGCAGAGCTGGTGCAGGTTGGTGTGTTAGAACACTGGCCAAGGGACACAGGGACACAGGGCTCCCAGAGAATCTCATGATGGTTCTTTAGGAGCTGTTGTCCATCACCCCAAGCTATTTCTCAAGGCTGATCTTTCCAGTAAAATCACAAAGGGAAAAAGCCCGAACAAAGACCTCTGTGGTTTCTATTCTGAGGGGTTTCTGAGTTCACCGTCATCCTGCCCTCTGCCCCCATAGCTTTGAGAATAAGAAATTTTTCCAGCAGCATCAACAGAGGATATGCGTCAGCAGGCCTCAAGGAGTGTGCCATCTTGGTTTGTGGTCACAGATACAATTCATGGGGTGAACCTTGGTGCAAAGCTCATTTTAATGAAATGCTTTGCAAGTCATAACTGACAAGATGTGATCAGCATTGCTGCTTAACAAATGATTATAAATTTACCAAGCCATGATTACATTTATATAAAAAAAACTGTGCATGAATAAAAAAGAATAAATATAATTAGGATTGGGAAGGGCAAGAATGGCTGAATGAAATGTTCATCTTTTATTAATTGCATGCATTTTGCATAAGGAGATTATTTTTCCTGGTTTGGACTAGCATCACAGAATTATTGTACATAATTGCGAGAACATTTGGTCTATGACAATTTAATGGTATGTTGAAAAACCCTCACTTTGCAAGCTGTTCCAATCAGCCGCCTTCTCTTGGTTGTTGTCCTAATCGCAAATCAGCTCTGAGGGCCATTGACACAGGCCGGTCGTCTTCAAGCAGCTGCTACATGTGCCCAGCTCCAGGTAATAATCCCTCTGTCAGTCACCATGGGGAGGCTCAGGGGAGGAGACTGACGGCTTCTGGCTTGGCCTTTGGCCCCAGGACCTCCTCATCCCACAGCCAGGTTCCCACCTCCTCAAACCCCTGATACAAAGCACCACAAATGGGTGTTTTCAAGTGTCCATGATTGATCGCCTCAACATTCTAGGAGGTTGGCAGTGGAGTCCAAGCCTGGGTTGGTTTCGCCTCAAGGCTCCAAGGGAGACTCCTCCAGGGCTCTTCCCTGGCTTGGGCCATCTTTGGTTTCCTTGTCTCATGGAAATGTCACCCCAATCTCTGCTTTCTTTTCTCATATGGAATTGTGTGTGTGTGTGTGTGTGTGTGTGTGTGTGTGTGTGTGTTCAAACATCCCCTTCTTATAGGGCCCCAGTCACACTCAGTTGGAGCCCACCCTGCTGACCTCATCTTAACTATCCACGTGGGCAGTGGGTCGACATCCACACATGGCTGCACCTTGAGCTCTTGGGTCAGGACCCCACCCTGTGAATTTGGGGCACACAACCTCAGCCATGAAGGCCGGTCCTCTGTGGCAGCTTCTCAGAGGCCCAGGGGGCTTGAAGGTGGGTGACAGCTGAGCACTCAAGTCGAGCTTGCTGATTGCACTGAATAGGACCCCACAGGGAAACCCGAAGTCCCCACAGAGTGATGGGCAAATGCTGCAAGGACACCCACCCAGGGAAAGGAGCTCTGCTTTGGCTCTTGGCCTGCCAGCGTCGACCGGGGGTTTGGGAACACACACACACAACGTCACTGTCACCTGAAGATGATGTCAGAGCTGGGATGTGTCCTACAAGGCAAGAAATGACAGAGAGGGTCAGGAGGAGGAGGAGGCCAGGGGGGAGGAGGAAGGGGAGGAGGGGGAGGAGGGGAGGAGGAGGAGGAGGAGGAGGCAGGACTGCTCACTGTGAGCTGCTCAGGGAGGACATGCAATCCCAAGGGGTCCCCAGCGTTTCCTGAATGAAATCCTGTCATAAAACCTCAGAGGGAAAAGGTGGTATTTTGAAGTTGCTATAGTCTCTTAATCATGCTTTAAATATGTATGTGCAATTAAATTAATAAATTAGTTGGATGTTTTGTTTACAGTCAAAAACTACTTTAAGAATGCTCATTAGAAAAACATTTTCTCCAGAATAACTTTCCAAACTGTTTTCTATAGGATATGTATAGAGCTTCTGAAAAAAAGAAAAGCCCACGTTCAAATACACCAAAAAATAATCCAAAAATAATCCAAAAGCAGATGTTGGATTAAATGATATTGAATCCATTTTAAAATACACTTTTCAAAGTCAACTGTCTTGAATTCATAGAAAAATTAAGAGGTAGTGCAGAGTGCACGTATGTGAGCCTCAGCTGGCTCCCTGGCTGGTCTCCCTGTCTGGCCTCTCCAACAGCAAACTCCTGCAGCAGTACTGCACACTTGTCACAACTAAGAAGCCACCTCTGATGTGCTGCTGTGAACCAATGCCACCACTGATTACTTTCCTTCATGTTTATCCAAAGTCCTTCTGACCCAGGTGACATTTGGCTGTCAGGCCTCCCCAGCTCCTCGGAGGTTTTGGCTGTCCCTCAGGTCTCCCTGTTGGGAAACCCATTACTCTGAGGGGCCCTGGCAGGGGTCTCATAGGCTCTGCCCTTGCTAAATTCCCTTAGTGCTCTTCTCACGATGGTGAGGGGTCTGTGGTGCTGGGGAGGAAGTCCACAAAGGGGACATGGGCCATTTCTTCTCATCTGACCACAGGAACACACCATCAGCACGATGTCTGCTGGCCACATTGACCTGGGTCCCTGTCTGAGCATGTGAACTGGGCTTTTCTAAGGTAAAGCACGACCCCGCCCTCCCCATGCCACTGCTCTGGAAGGTGCTCCTGGACAGGTCTCCCTGAGGAGCATGGGCTGCAGGGCCCCGACTCAGGGTGAGAGTTTGGGTTAATGATCTGCAAAGCTGGTGAGTGAGTGAGATTCTCTTTGTTGTTGTTATTGTAGGGAGGGCCTAGCCAGCCGCACACTAATGTGACTGTAAATTGCATCAAGAAGAGACAGTGCCAGATTTAATTTGACCACAGAGCATTTATAGGCAGGTGTCTTGTGAATTAGTGTCTCATAGAAGCCATGATTCAGGTTACATCAAGCCAAAGGCAGGCACGCTGCAGGACATGCTCTAGAAAACAAGGTGTCAAAATTTTAAAAATTATTAAAATAATGTAATGTTACTGTAGGCTACACATATACCATGTATGTATATATTATGTATAAATGTGTGTATGAAATGTTGGATTAAAAAAGGAAATAATGGGCCGGCCAGGTGTGCTGGCCCACGCCTGTAATCCCAGCAGCTTGGGAAGCTGAGGCAGGAGGATCACAAGTTCAAAGCCAGCCTCAAGAACTCAGTGAGGCACTAAACAACTCAGTGAGACCCTGTCTCTAAATAAATGCAAAATAGGCTTGAGGATGTGGTTCAGTGGCTGTGTGCCCCTGAGATCAATCCCCAGGATTCACCCACCCTCAAAATAAGTGACTAAGACGTAAGATGAGGATTTTTAATGTATTAGCACATGCTGGGAACAGTCTCTGTAGAAATGTATTAGGTAACACTGTTTAAAATAAAGATAGAGCTCCGACAGTCTCAAAAATCACTCAGGGTCCCACAGCCTGTGATTCCAGAGTCAGAGTTTAACCTGAGTTTCTGGGGTTAGACCTTGAGTTCTTCCTGCTTCTAGCCAGCTCTCTGCCGACAGAGGAGGCCCGAGTTGGGCGGGTGTTTTCCTGGCCCGGCTGGCAGGAGAAAACGGCCCACAAGGACTGCTGTACAGAAACTCAGGTCAAACTCTGACTCTGGAATCCCTTCAAGTAAGCGCACACAGGTTGTGGAGAAATTTAAAACTCAGAGAGTTCACCCCAGGAAATGGTTTTTCTCATACTGGAGTATTTATATCACCAGGTAATGTTTCTGTTACAAGTAATAAAGATCCCCGTGTCGGTGGCATGAACTCACAATGATGGTTTTATTTCCTCATGCAGGACTAAATCCAGAGGTCAGGAGCTCCTGCAGAACCTAGACCCCGTCTCGCTTCTTTTACCAACACCTGTAGCCTGTGGTTTTATGGTTTTATGGTTTTTTCTATGATGGCTGCTCCAACTCCGGCCATCACATCTACATTATTGGCAGGAAACAGGAAGGCTAACATAAATTTCTCCACAACCTGTGAGCGCTTACTTGAAGAGATCCCTTCTGTAGGATCCTCCACATAAATGTTAAGTGGCCTGAATTAGGTCACAGTGCTATAACTGATCACAATGGAAGTCAAAAAGATGAGTATCTTGCTGTCTGTCCTATATAACTAAAAAGCAACAGTGAGGGGTTGAGAGTGGCTTTGGAGTCTGTCACCAAAGGGTCTGTGCTGGGTATTGCATCCCAAGTGAAAGAATCAGAGTCAAACCGACTTGAAGGCATTCAGACTAGTGTTGCATTTCGAGCCTTTCTCCTTTGGTCTAGTGTTCACAGATTCCTTTGAGTACTGGTGTCAATAGGTTGCCTCCAGGCAGCTGTGGTCACCAATGTAGAAGTGTCCCTGCGATCACTTTTAGGATGCATCTTCTGTCAACATGAATGTAGAGGAAAAAAATGGTGCCAATTGTGGGTTCCATACTTGGTGATCAAGAGCAGGGAAAACAATCTTTGGGCATCCCCTAGGATTAGCAGCGTCCCTAGGAACTTGCACCTGGGCCCCACTCAGCAGCAGACACAGAACTCCTGGAGGCCCTGGCAGCTAAGACTGACACAGTTCTGCCATTCGCTCTATGGAGGAAACTGTAGAATTTAAAAGCCAATCTCATTGCTGAAGAAGCGGGTGCCCACCGGGCTGTGAGTAGATGCTTCATCAGCTCCAATGTGCCTGAGACTTATCCAGGACTGGGAAGGAGGGTAAGTCAAGATGGGCAGTACAGAGGCTGGAGGAACAGGGAGGCTGCACGTGTCACAGCTCGTACACACGCCTGTTCACTAGCATGTCAGTAAGTCAGAAGCCCCAGGAGGGAGGGCAGGCAGTGTGTGGGGGGTTGACCTTCCAAGCTTCCCTCCAGAGCTTCCTGAACTCCTTTACCATCAAAAACAGACAGAGCAGGAGCTTGAGAGGAGAATGCAACTCCAAAAAGCTCCGATTCAGAGATGCTCCTTGGGGACAGTTGAAACCCAAGGATTTGTAGCATCTTCCACCTAAATCTTGACCCTTAGGTCAAAGAGAAGCGCAATCCTTCTGGGAATATGCTACACCTCCCTTTCTATGATTTTAAGACATGCAAAGTTGATTGGAGGAGGTAGAAGTCAGGAAAGGCTTTTGAGGGTTGGCTGTTTGTTGAACAGGGCATGAGCAACTCCCTGGGGGACAGAAGTGCTCTATGTTCTGGTCTGTGTGACCTTGTGCTGGACCACTGGGGAGTTGAGGGGCTGGGGTGACCCAGGCCAGCTCTTGGGTGCTCACAGGCGAAGGCAGAGGGAGTGGAACTGTGGTTCCTCCTAGAATCTCACCCAGGCCTGAGATCGGCTGCTCTGCCCACACCCACCAAAGGTCAAATGGTGTTATGGTTTGTATAGGAAGGGTCCTCCGAAGACTCTTGTTGGGAAGGGTCGGTCCCTAGTGCAGCAATGAACACAGGCAGTGCCCTTGGGAAGTGAGTGGATCATGGGGGTTCCAACCTTTTCAGAGGATTAATCCACAAAGGGATTCCCAGCTGTGTGGACTGTGGGAGGTGGTGGAGGTCATGGGAGGTGGTGGAGGTCATAGGAGGCGGGGCCTAGTTCACAGGAGTGGAGGGTGTGGTCAGGGGTCAAGTTGCACTGGTCCTTTTCTATGGGCCAGTCCCTGTGCAAGATACACCACGGGAGTGACTCTGGTTGTCTCAGAGCACTTCCAAAAGCAAGGCACCTCGAACAGCGCCACATAGTTACGGGAGGTGAGAGGTTCAGAGAGATCAAGCAGATTCCTGGGGCCACACAGAGCTGGTGAGTGAGAGTGCTGAGGCTGGACCTGTCATTGACTGCAGACCCCTGCAGGCTGCTTTCCCCCCACCTGTCCTGCCCCAGGGCCTCTTGTGAGCACCTGCATCCTGCTCCTTTTGATAGGCTTTATATCAAGTATCTTTTATGTGCCAAAGCTTTGGGAGGTGACAGAGGCACAAGATCGCAGCCCACAAGGACCTCCTTTGCTAACATGGAGGGTGCACTGGATCATAGGCAAATACAGAAATCAATCACTTCAACCAGCCGTGTGGGATTCCTACAGGAAGGCACAGAAGGGAGCAGCTCCGGGGACCGGGAGAGGAGAAGGGACCTGACATAGGCAGGGGGGCAGGAGGGTCTCTAGGAGGAGGTGACCACTAGTTTGAAATGGAAGCACTGAGAAAGACCCAGCACTGCCGCATCTTGGGGACACTGGACAGGCAGGAGTGAATGCAAAGCAGGGGCGTGTGCCAAGAGGGAAGGTGGGTTGGGGCACTGAGGCCTGCTGAACAGGGAAGGAGGGGCGGAAGGAGGTGAGGAGGAGGCTGGGGTCTGGCTGGGTGGCTGGAGGTGTTTCTCATTTCACCTGATGTGGTTGGAGGTGGCCTCGTACCCCAGGCAAGCTCCCAAGAGTTGGAACTTTGGAGTCTGTGTTTGAACTTCTCAAATACCAGGTTCTGCTCACAGGCAGGTGCAGTAACTGCTGCAGAGGGTCTTCTTCCCCGGGGTGGTCACTGTGTTGAGTTGTCATCAAGAAAACAGCTCACATCTGACACCTTACTTTCCATCTGTTCGGACCTGTGCAGGGAAACCAGTTGACCTCTCAAGGCCTCGACCTCTTCCCCTGTAAAACAGGAGTCCAAACCTCAGCTTATGCCTTGGCACCCGCCTGTGTGACTCTATGTCTAGAAGCTGTGGGATTTTGAGTAATACGCAAATACGAATGACTGCCATTACATCTGAGTGGAGGGTGTGCATTACCAACTCAGGATGACCTTGGGTGGTGGACTTTCCTGTGGCATCACTGTTAGGATGGGTGGCGTCTCAGGGGCCTGTGGGTGAGGGGCACCAAGGTTGTGAAATTTCTATTGCTGCCATAAAAATCATCACCGATTTCATGACTTGACTCATGTCCCAGTCCCATGCCTTGCCTCTAACAAGGAGGGGACCCACATCCATGCTGAAGGCTTTCAGATGCCTGGGGGTGAAATGGCCCTCACACAGGGAGGAAGAGAGGATTGCACGCGGGACATTCAGGTGATCAGTATGAACGTGGATCAGGCCAGGGCAATGATTCAACCAGCTAAATGTCCTGTGCCCTTGAGTTCACCTTTGTGGGAGAAGGTGGTCCCTCCTGCTTGACTTAAGAATGAAAGATGGAAAGGAATCTTGAATCATTCTTCTCCCATGGGCTGACACTTATCCACGTTGACTTTGAGGCTGAGTGACCACTTTACTGTGGGGATGCAGGACAGCTTGTAGGGCCCCGTGGAGGGTGGCTGGCCTTCTCTTTCCCCCAACCCAGGGCTTATCTCTGTGTCTCTTCTCTTCCTCCTTCTTCCTTTCCTGTACATTACTGTTACATCCCTGAGTTTTCTACCTCACAACAAATAACCATACATGGAGACCCCTTCAGGCGTGGACTCTGCCCCTGCACCACGGGTCTGTCCAGCTGTGGGCCTGGGCGTCCACTCCTGCCCCATCTCAGCCCAGTGCCCTGCCTCCTTTCTGAGCTTCCATCTCTCTGGTCTGACAGGCATGAGCATCTCTGAGGATCAGTGCACTGTCCTTCTCGTTCAGGTAACACTTACCACCGTTTCTATCAGGAAAAAATAGATCTGCTCTATGAAATCTGCAAAGCAGCAGAGCTGTCATGTTTGCATACTTACCGATAGTTGACTTTTGAGTAACCTTGAAGTGTCTCACAGAGCATCTTGGGATAATAAAACGCTCGTGCACGAACACAGCACAGATGTGTAAAGGAGATCCCTGCCCTTTCCACACCTCGTCTGTTTGATAGGACAGTGTGGCCTCTCTTGCTCCATCTGTGAAATGGGTGGCAGCCCCCACACTATTAAGGTCACATGATTTCAGAGATGCAGGGTGGTTAAAAAAAGACCCTCTGTGGGTTCCTTTCAGTCACTGCTGTCCCTATCTGCTGACAATACGGGCCTGAGCACAGCACTGCTACAGGGTCGAGGCCCTGGTTGAAGTGGAGATGCCAGCTCATAAGGGGGTGGGTCAGCAGGTCTCTTTCCCAGTGCTATGGGCATGGTCACTCCACGTCCAAGCACACAGCCATCAGGGGGACTCTCTGACCCTGCTGGGATCAGTTTCAAGTTGCCAAAAAAGCTATCAGTGATTCCGCGTCCACGTGACAAAATGCTGGACAGGAAAAGAGCACTTTGCACCAGGAACACTAATAACTCTGAGAGCTCTGATGGTTCCATAGCTCAAGCTGTCCCTATCAACAGGCCAAAAAGACTGTGACCTCCTTACAGCTTGGGAGCCCCTCTGCAATTTCATGGAGTGTGAATTAGCAGCTATTCCCAGTACCATTGTTGGGGAACTGGCTCTGTGGGGACTTAAGGAAATGTCTCCAAGTGGCCTGAAGATAAGTAGCAAGCGAGGAGGGTCGGCCTCTAGTTGTGGTCAGAGACAGGGAAATGGGTGCCCTCCTTCTCCTCCTGCTATTGTTCCAGCCCTGCGGTGACACAGCCTCTGGGGATTTGAGAAGAGTCATGGCAGGAGAGTTTGAGCTCTGGAAGGCACAGGTCCAGATGGGGCCAGGCAGGCCATTTTCCAGGCTTCGGGATTTAAGGAGGCTCTGATTGTCAGGTTGGTGCCAGTACAGGAACAGGCCCTGAGTGTGAGTGTCTCCTTAAATTCTGACCCCTGGCTGCATTAGGTCACCCTGTGCCAATCCTGGAAGGTAGTTCACTGTAAAAACCTACGGAAATGGATCTGACCTGTTCCTGGGGCCTCTTCAGCTAGACACCACCAACGTAGCCAAGACCACGGTGTTTAATAATGTTCTAAGTTGTAAGTTGTCCCTCTCACAGCCGGGTCCCTAGTGGAGTGTCCTTACATTAGCCCTCAGTCCTCCTGTCTGGGAGGCCTGTCTCTACTTCTGAGGCCTTAGGAGGCTGTGAGGTTTGCCTGGGATTCCACAGTTAAAATGCGGCACAGACGGTCAGGTTGGGGCTGGAGTTTATTTTTTTAGCTCTGAGTCTCAACGAGCTACTAACTAGTCCGCACTGGCAGATGCTTTTGAATCCCTGTTTCTTTTTGTACTGGGCCAGTGGCAGGCCCAGAGGATGGATCAGTAGCCAGGGGCCTGTGGCTCCGTGGAACCTAACCACTGTGGCGGGTCCTGACTGACTCCATCATCAGACAGTGAGGGGTCTCTGAGGATTGAGGACAAAAGGCCAAATCTGAAATGAATGGAGCCCATGTCGCAAAACCATATCTAACGCCTCACCGTGGTCTTTGTAAGCCCTCCCAGGGTCCAGCTCCTGCCAACCCTGGCCTTACCCCTTCCACTCGCCTCTCACTGGCTGGGCTGTGCCTCTGCCCAGGACCCTGCTGACCGCACCTGTTTCCATTCATCTGTGTTTGTAATGGTCACTCCACTCTCACAGTCTCTCAAGGTCTCCATGTGGCCAATTTCTCCTTGTCATTCAGGTCCCAGGTAGAATGCTAGTCCTCAAGGAAGATGTTTTCTCTGAACATCATCCAAAGTTGCTTTTGTGACCTCCTTGCAGGGACCCTGGGATTTTGCATGCCCCTCACTCAACCCTAGCTCTGCCCTGTTTCCCAGCATGCTCCTCTGTCATGGAAGCAATCCTGCTTGTCTGCCTGATCTTGGTCTCCACTTTACTGTGGGCGCTCCATTTGTGTATCCACTGAGGTCCCCTCTTCACCTGGAACAGGGATGCCACCTAGTAGGTGCTCAGTAAACATCAGTTGGATTATTCAATGAACAAAGAAGAGCATTCATTGTATGAATGTTACCATTGACATTATCATTCCTTTGTAACTTGCGACCACTGCTTCCCCCAGGAGATACTTAGCACTAGTTAGGAATGCTTTCAACTGCAAATAAAAATACATTGAAGTAACAGTAGCCCAGACCAATTGGGTCTGTGTCTATCACACAATATATAAATTGGAAGTGCACAATATCAGAGCCTCAATATCTATAACTATTGGCCTTTTCCTGTTGATCTTAAAATGCTGGCTGCAGCTCCAGCAGTCACACCCACATTCCAGACAGGAAGAGAGTCCAAGAAAAAGATGGAGCAAGAGCCACAACTCCTCTGACTTATACAAAATTCATGTTTTTACAAAAGCTGTGCACTGTATTTTTCCTTGGCATTTTTGGATGATGTGTTGTGGAGCATCCTCAGAGGCTGGTGGATCTGGGGATGAGCTACTTAACTTTTGCAGCTCCCAGCCTCCACATTAGGGTTCAGGAGTTAGCAAGAGATTCGGCATGGGCATTCACCACAGAGGTTTATTTATTTTTTCTGTGTAGTGCAATTGTTGAGCTTCTGTGGTACATCGGAAGGAGACTTAGAATTGGCCATAAGAGGCTGAGATTTCCTCCTGGTCCCTACATGAGTCCCTGGAGGCTCTGAACAGAGCAAGCAGAGTGGCCCCTTTGCCCCTCTGCAATGAAGACACATGCTGAAAACCTGAAATAGTCTCTTTCCGGGTGATGGTGACCCAGCGTGGGGCAGGGAGCCCTCCTGAAATCGGGCTACTCCAGACGCCAGCTCAGAGCCGGCAAAGGCTTCTGGAGGATGCCACACTTGAAGGAAATGATGCTCCAAATGGTTGTTTAGAAATTAGCAAAGGCCACCTGGAGCCTGGTGTGAGTGAAGAGGTCGGAGTGACCCCCTCAGCTCCTGAGGCCCAGGAGACCATGCCAGCTTCCCTGGGAGCCAGGCCACATCTGCCAAGGATGATTGACAGGAAGAGAAGCCACCCCTGGAAGTCAATGGAAGCCCCGGCGAGAAAGAGAGATGGAGGACAGAGAGGAGGTGGGTACCCAGGAGAGCACCCTGGTGGGGGAGTGTCCTGCACACTCACCCCGTGATCCCGTCCCTCTCTCTCTTCATCAAGGTCTGGGCTCTGCATTCGCTGGGACACTAAGGCTGCGTAGCATGATTTTTCTAGTTGCAAGGCCTGATGACTGTCACCAGGGATCTCTTCTGTAACCCAGAAGCCCTAAATGCTGGAAAACAGTCCAGAAAAAATGGGCAAAATTGGAACAGACACTTGTCAAAAATGGATGAGGAGTTAATAAACTCCTAATCATGAGTCCCCAAAAAAATCCTAAGATAAATCCCAGAGAGAAAATCCTACAGAACCCACTAGAATGTCTGGTATTAGAAACTGGCCTTTTGGGGGGCTGGCAAGGAGGTGGAGCCCTTATGGGGTGCTGCTGGAAGGTAAAAATGGGGTGACACTTAGGGAAACAGTTTGGCTGCTCCTTAAGCTGAGCCCCCAGGCTGGTGCATGCATTAGACTATGAACCTTGTAAACAGCATTGGGCGTTACTCCAGGGCACAGGTGCAAAGCTGAGACCCAGAGGAAACCCACTGTGTCCCCAAGGCCGGGTAAGCACAGAGCCAGCCTGGAGCTCAGGCAGGCATGGGGAGTGTTGACCTTCCCACCCCCAGGAGTGGGGACCCCTTATTTGCAGAAGGCTTTTCTCATTGGGCACCCTGAGTCCTCTCCTAACCACTCTGTGCTTCAGTTATTTTATCTACAAAATGGGGGAAAAAACTGTCCTTATCTCCTTGGATTGTGGTAAAAAGAATCTGAGTTTACCTTGGGGGTCGAGCCTTTGGGGGTAATGCTTCGTGAGGTCCAGCTGGGAGGATGAGCCTGGCCCTGGACACAACGTGGGATCCATACTTTTTGTTCAGCCCCAGGCCTCCCCTCCTCCCCCCATCAAAGGCTGTGTCTGAGCGGGTTTCCTGACTCAGCCAGGCCCCTGGTCCCCCACCCCCAGCTCCCCGTGGGAACCATGAGGATTTGTCTGTGATTTTCCTTCTCCCTTCTGTCTTCTGTGCCCTGATCACAAATTCTGTTGAATCTCATCTAGTGGTGGTGTCTTGATTCTCTGTACCTGGATTCATCCATCCAGGCTGGACGGAGCCTTCCTACCTAGGCCTGCTGTGTGCCCATAGCCACATTGCAGGTCTCCTCCAGGGGGCCTCTAGGCCACAGCCAGCAGGAGCTACTTCCCACGGTCTATCCACAGCCCTGCTCAACCCAAGATCTTCAGAGACACCTTCCCTCAGGTGACATAAAACCCAGGCTTCTGATGTGACTCTCCATGGTATCTCCCCACTCGTCTCTAGAGCACACGCGTCTAAAGCCCTTTGCTGTCCTGAATCCCAAAGCGCAGTTCCTGCTTCACCTGGCCTCTGAGCCTTGGCCACACCTTTCTTTTGAGCAAACCCTCTCCCTCCTCTGGGTCCACCCAAGAGGGCATCATGAGGGCTGGGTGTGGGGCTCAGAGGTTAAGCTCACATGTGCTCAGCAGGTGAGAGGCCCTGGGTTCCTTCCCCAGCAGTCCCCCAAAATAATAAAATGATCATGTAAGACTAGAGGAGAAGCCAATTCGCTTGTTGTAGAATATCTACAAAAATAATCTACAGCAAATATCACACCTAAGGGGGAAGCAGAGGAAATACAGTTTGGAAATGAGACACTGATGTCCAGTTATCAGCACTTCTGTTGCAAGTTTAACTGAAGCCTCAGCCTTGCTAATAAAGGAACAAAAAGAAACAACATATTTAGAGACTGAGAGGGAAGAAACAAAACTCTCTTGCAGGTGGCATGATTACCTATGCAGAGAATATAAAACTAGAGAACTTTTAAATCAATAATTTAAAAAAAAACAACTTTTTCGATCAATAAGCAAATTTTGTAAAGAAACTTGGATACAAAATCAATATAAAAATCAATAGCATTTTTGTATCCAAGCAACAGATGCTGAGAAAATCAAATTAAATAATGTTACCACTTCCAAGAGAATAGAAAGATAAAATGCTGAATTCTAAATTGAATGAAAGATATTCGTGACTCCTGCAAGACAAAGCATCATTGATATAAATGAGGGAAGACGTGTCTAGCTAGATACACCGCTGCTCATGCATCGAAAACTCCAGTAGCAAATGTGTTTGTGAAGTTTCACTGTGATGCCAACGGAAACCTCAGGAGATATTTAAATTGCTTCTAAAATTTATACAAAGATGTAAAGGGTTAGGGACAGGTAAGAAGAGTGAATTTGGAGGAGTTGGCCCCTCAGATCTCATGAAGAAATGCGGTGATTGCATCCAGACAGTAAGAGGGCAGGACCATCACACGGCCAATGCAACAGTGTGGGTGGCACACTCAGAAACAAGCTGCCCTCACAGACCCTGTAGCTCAGGTGGTCCTGCAGCATGGGAGAAGTGCTGGCCACATTAGACACCACACAGGGAAGGAACTGTCACCTCACATCATTCACTAGCCCTCGCCCCACAAAATTTATGTGCAGAAGATAAGATGTAGGACTTCTAGGGGGGGACAATGGAATAAGCCAAGATTTCTTATGCAAGACACAAACACAACAGACCCAGAGTCAAACATGGATAAGTTAGACTTTGTTAAAACTTGGAACTTCTCTTCATCCAAATACCATCTTGAGAACATGGAAAGGAAATCTCAGAATGGAGAAAAGATGGGCCAAGAAATCAGTGAAAAAAAAAAGTGCAACACCCTTAGCAATTAGGGAAACGCCAATCAAAACTACACGGAGATTTCATCTCATTCCAGTTAGAGTGGCAGCCATCAAGAATAAACAAATGATAAATGCTGGAGAGACAGAGAGAAAAGGAACACTTGTACACTGTTGGTAGGATTACAACCAGTATAGCCTCTGTGACAACCAGTAGGGAGGTTCCTCAAAAGACTAGGCATGGAACAACCCCCTGACCCAGCTCTGCCACTCCTTGGTCCTTATCCTGAAGATTTAAAGTCAGTAGACTATAGCGATACATGCACATCCATTTTTGTAACAGCACAATTCACAATAGCCAAACTATGGAACCAGGCTAGATGTCCATCAGTGGATGAATGGATAAAATAAAATGTGGTAAATATACACAATGGAGTTTTATTCAACTGGAAAAAATGAAATCATTTCACTTGCAGGAAAATGGATGGAACTTGAGTCCATTAGGTGAAGTGAAATTAGCTAAAAAGAGAAGGTCATATGTTTTCTCTTCTATGTGGATGTTAGAGAGGAAAAAGGGAAATCTAGGTGGGGGTGTATGTCCAGGAATGTAGTGATAACCAAAGGGGGATCAGCAGAGGGAAGGAGCCGGGGTGAGGGGTGTGGGTGGGGAGGGCTGGGGATTGATACTGGCCAAATTATATCATTGTACCATGTGCATGTGCTAACATGTAACAGCCAATCCCATCATCATGCACCCATACAAATGGGGAAAGAAAAAGCAAAAAAGAAAAAAAAAGAAAACTACAAAGTCATATGCAAAGGACATTCAAACCTGTTAGAAAAAAATGGCAAAAATTCTTGAAAAGGCACTTCAAAGAATTGGGGGGTAGGTGGGTGGTTAAAGTCCAAAGAATCAATAAATACATCAGAATGATTTCAGCCTCCTAAGTCACTGAAGTACCAATGAATGTCATGAGGAGATTACTCATGGACCCACCCAAATGACCAAACAGGTTCCTCATGTTGGTGGGAAAATGTAGTAAATGAAATTCTCTATGCTGCCCATGGGAATGGAAATCAGCCCAGCAACTATGGAAATTACTCAGCATTATCTTCTAAAATGAAATTCATTGAAACTCTCAGACCGACTGCAAGTTTTACATGAGCAGAATCACATCCACAGGGAGGTTTCTGGAAACTGGAGGTATGGCCAGAGACAGAGCATGTGCTTAGCAGGCACAAGGCCCTGGGTTGTTTCCCAGCACCAAAAAGAAAAGAAGGAAGGAAGGAAGGAAAGAAGAAAGAGAAAAAGAAATGAAAGTTACTGATGACTTTTATTAAAGTAGCTTCTAATCTGTCATAGGGCCGATGCTCCTCATGGGTGGATGGGTAAGTACCTGTTGGCATAGTCACACGGGACACCCAGAGCAAGGTGGAAATGGATGCACCCTGGGGACACAGGCATGAGTAGGTAAGCAACAAAGGACTATAGCCCTGCGCTGATTCTCTCCATGTGACTCAAAACAGACCAACCTGACTGTGGCTGGGGCCCTGGAGGCCTGGGGGGAAGCACCTGTGGGGCTCATTAGAAGGGTGCAGCAGAGGACTCGGCCAGTCTGGTGTTTACTCCTTGACCCGTGTTGAGGTCAAGATCGTGTTGTATTTACTTTGCAAGTATTCATCAGGCTCTCCATTTCTGATGTGTGCCTTTCCCAGTGCATGGCTGTGAGGGTTTAGGTTTTAGAGACCCCTTCAAAAATTGTATGCAGGGGTCAACCTTATATTTTTTAAAGAGGAAAACTCTGTGATATTTCATTTAGTGCTCTGAATCTTGTGACCATCCCATAAATACTGACGAATTGCCATTAGTTACCGGAGTGTCATTACCGTGAGGACGTCTTGCTCAGAAGGTACACAAGGGGAGAGGAGTCTCAAATCAAATCTCCAGCCTGTTCTTTCCAGAGCCCTGGGGTAAGCACTCTCTTGTCTATGAAATTTGCATGGTGCTGTTCCAGGTCCCCTAACAATGATCGGGGAGAAAATGAAACAATGTGGCTGTTTTGCTGTAAGCAGAGAGTATTTATAATTATGCTGATTTATCCTTTGGTTAATTTCCCGTGGTGAAATTCAGATGCACAAAGATGAGTCTGCTAAAAAAGAAATAGATTGGGGGCTACCACGCTTTGCTTTTGACCCTGAAAAAAAATGTAGAAGTGCTGAATTGAAATCATGAATTGAATGTGCTTTTAAGGACTAAACGTATCTCATTGATTTAGAGTTCCAGTGCACTTCATCTTTATGAAATTGTAAGAGAGACAGAGCCTCCCAAGCTGATCCACTGTCTCATATCATTTATTCTACATCGATAAACATATTCTGTTACCTGGAAGCAAAAATAGACAATTTTTAATTCCTTCATAGGAAAATATTTGCTTGCTCTTCTTATCAGAGGGATAACTATTATGGAGAAGATTGATTAGCATTAGAATAGAATATTTATCTAATTGCCCAAGACTTCTCTTCAGGATAAGAAATTCTCCATTAGCAAAGGAAGCACATATGTATCAGAGATCTTAAAGACATTCAGACACACCTGTTGGAATCAACTTCTGCTAAGGGTGCACAGCACAGTAAATTGCAAACAGAATATATGCAAATAATGACCCATTATAAATATAGATTATTTTCTCTTTCCATAAACTGTGGCAATCACAATAAAAATGATAAACTGAGGTGAGAAGAAAGAGGTGGCGTTTGGGGAGCTGAGGGAGGGCATTTATGTTTGGCTTCACTAAATTATGCACCTTTTTATCTTCTAAGTTAATGGTATTGTACTTATACACTTTGCATATTCTAATTTATTTTCCCAGACTGAAAACAGTTCTCCTATGCCAGCCCAGCTTTCTAAGGCCTAGCATGATAATCCTGCTCCTGGGTTTTAATCCTCAACTGTGTTAGCACAGATGGGTTTATCGGCATGAAATAATGAGAATCCTGCCCAGCCCGACCCTGCCGACCTGGACCCTCATGTTCCGTCCTGCCTTTGGGGCCACTCTGATTCAGCGAGTGTCACTGTAGCTCCAGCTCCACATGCTCACAGTCTCCTGTTGAAGCAAAGCTGCAGGGACTTAAAGGTGGTGTCCCTTACGTATCACACTGTGCCAGTGTAGTCATGGGCACTGCCAACGTGAGCACTGAGATGGGGGTTTCACACAGATGGTGTCCAAATGATTTCTCCAAAATATCTTGCACCTTTTTCAGGGATATTCTGAACAAGGTTGTCTACCAACGTGAGGGAGAAAAGAGAAAAGCAAGGCACAGGTACAGAGAATGCAGGGGTCCAGCAGAGGAGAGGTGCAGGGGTCTCCGGGTTGTGGTGGAGGGGAACCCAGGGCAGCAATGTCCAGGCACAGAGGACATCCAGGCCAAGTGGAGCGGTCAGCAGAGTTAGGGGACTTCCAGAGCAATGAAGGTTAGACATGATACAGTGAGTTGCCTCCTATGGAAAGTGGGCACAACTTTGTCATCTCCCAGGGCACCGTGAGGAGTGACTCTTGTGTGTAGTTGTTGATTTCGCCCCTCTGTCCCATTTCCTAAAGGAAGAATTGCATTCCACACGCAAAGTTTCCAATAACAGGCTCTTGCCCAGATGTATGTGGGGCAAGCTCATCAATGATGCGCCATTTTCAATTGTTTTTTTGCAGTAGAGACAATATTCCTAAGGGACAGCAGAACTCACATTCATAGTCTTAAATAAATGATTTCCATTGTGGAAAATGTCCCCAGTGTGGCCTCTGTAAAGCGCAGTGTCAGGGAGGAGTGTGGACAGCCGGTGGCCCTCCCTCTGCCTCTCGTTATTAAAAGCCATAGCAGCAACATAGCTTATCCCATTTCAAAAGAAACTAGGAGAGTGTCTTCCCTGTAGCTTTGGATGATTTAAAATGGATCTCCTATAGCTGTCCCACTTTTGTATTCTTAGCCACAGATAAAATAGTAGCTGTGGATGGAGGCAAACGGTTCTGAGCGCTTGGGACGGTGCCTTGCTTTTCTCGGAGCTCCCTGCCGGCATCATCTCATCTTGCCTTTGATATCCCATCACAGAGAAGAGCAAGGCCGGCCACTGTCATTCAGGCTCCATTCCAGGCGACAGGCGTCCCTGTCCCCCCATCAAACAAACTTCTGAAAGCCGAGCTGCTCGCTCCAACAGATGCGCATGCGACTCTTCGTATGCGTTTGTTGATGACACACAGAAGGTGCGGAGATTTTTAAAGACTTTATTTTTAGGGCAATGTGAGGTTCACAGCAACCTTGAGAGGAAGGTACAAAGCATCCCCATGTGCCCTGTCCCTGCACATGTGCATCCTCCCCTGCTACCAGCCTCTCCCACCACAGGGCACGTTTGTTGGACTCCTGAGCCCAGGCTGGTTCATCATTATCACCCGGGGTCCACAGACTAGATCAGGGTTCATCTTCTATTCGGCGGCTTGGACAAACGTGTAATGACAGGCATCCATCATTACTGTGTCCTGCAGAGTGGTTCCAGTGCCCTAAAAAATCTGTCTTCCCTGTGCAGCCCTCCCTTCCCCGTCACCCCTGGCAACCACTGATCTTTTCTTGTCTGTACTTTTGCCTTTTCCAGAATGTCCTAGAGCTGGGATCCCACAGCACAGGGCTTTTTCAGATTAGCACTATTGGCATCTGTCACTTAAGCAATGTGCATCTGGGCTCCCCCCACATCTTTTCATGCCTTGATAGCTCATTTATTTAGCAGCCCTACAGGGTCTGTGACCTGTAGAATTCAGTCCCTTTTGTATAGAAGAGAGTATGATGGGGGCTGGAGCCCTAGATATGGATGTCCACAGGGCCAGGCCCAGTCCAGTTACAGGAGTGAAGCTGACCCCCAAAGGCAATAGGGAATGGTGGAGCCTGGGGACCACAGAGCACGGGCCATTCTAGTACAACGGAGACTGCTACTGTCTTACCTCATGGTGGCAGTGTGGGCCTGTGTGACTGCGTGGGCCTGGGGACAGCTTACTTTAACCAAGGGTGGCGCTAAGTCACCCTGCACTTAGTGTAAAGTCTTCAAACACCTGTAAACAGTAGACAGAACAAAGTGACCATTTCCAAGAGTGACATCCAAGCACAGGTCACACATGTAAGCTTTGGCATGGACCAGGCCTCACCGCTTCCCCTGCGACTCTCATCTGACACCCCTCAGACCATGAGCGCCTTTGACCCCCTCCAGGGGCGCTCACCTACATGAGAACAGAACCCCAACAAGGCCACCTCAAAACCAGTGTGACTAGCCATGATTTTACCATGAAATGATTTTTAAAGGTTTAATTGCCAATTTTAATTTAAACTTTTTGACAGATACAATATGCAAATATATTTTTAAGACTTATTTAGGTCTTTGGGTAAATTTAAAGCCACATATGTAAAGTAATATATTCATTTATATTTTAACCATCAACTGTGAAAATC
The DNA here is from genome assembly GCF_052094955.1 of Ictidomys tridecemlineatus. Classification (NCBI taxonomy): domain Eukaryota; kingdom Metazoa; phylum Chordata; class Mammalia; order Rodentia; family Sciuridae; genus Ictidomys; species Ictidomys tridecemlineatus. The sequence goes on from NC_135479.1 coordinate 176,251,926, forward strand.
AGTGACATTCTTCATAAGCAGCTTTGGCACCAACATCTCAGTTTTAGTCTCGGACAGGGCCCAGTAAGTTTTCCTAAGACCATTTAAGCTAGTTGAGAAACAGCCTCCTGTAACACCCTGTGGCTGAGTACGCGCTCACAGCCTCAGTCCACTGATGCCCCTTGGGGCAGTTGTCTGTGTCCTCTGTGTCTGGGACATCTGCTCGTAGTGCAAGCCATCACTGCACAGCATGCCCAAGGGATTTCACCATCGTGAAATCTGCAGGGTCACCCCAGGCTCGACCTAATGGGTCAGATCTCTAGGGGTGACACAGAGGTGCTGCACTGGCTTTGTCCCCGTCTTCCTGTGGGGATGACCTCATGCTTCTGTAAACCCAGCTTCAGCAGAGCTTGGTGAGGCTGTGTCCTCTGAACCTGTTGCGCTGTTCTAGACAATGCCATCATGATGGTACCCACACGTGAGGGCTATCCCCAGTGTTGGCTGCTGGAAGCACATACCCTGACACCAATGCTTACATGTGCGTCCCTACGTGTGGGTGATTCGCTGGCCCAACCTGGACTGCCTTTTCCCTTTGGTCCGAGGTTGCTGGAAGTGGCCGCACCATCCCCTGCTTCTTTGAGTGTCAATCAAACAGCACTTGGGGTTTGAAAGTGAAGCATGGAGAATTCAGACTGTTGGAAGATTTGTCTCCAGTGTCAGGGGACAGCCCCTCACTGGCAGGTGCCATATGGCCTTCAGTGGGTTTTCACAGGCATGTGCCTGATGTGCTCCGACAAGCTCCGTGTCACCAGAAGGCACTCCGAGGCTTCCTGCGAGTGCAAGTTCTGGGGGATCTGGGTTTCCTGGGGACCTCCGAAGCTCACCTAAGCATTTAATTTTCCTCTGCAGCATGTGGTTGCTCGAAGCATCTGCCTAGCTCTGTGGTGCCCACATCTCATCAGAGTGCGGACTGCTATGTTCTTCCTTTCCCTCTCTCCCCACCGTGATGGGGAGCTTGTCAGGCTTAGGATATTAAGTGCCTGAGTGCTATTTTGTGTGTAGGTGAGGGCATAACATAGCAGCAATGGAAATTTCTTTGACAGACGTTAATGTAAAGTTTAGGCTTAAATTCTTAAGTGGAATCATTAGGTATACTTATGCTCTCCCGTGTCCTAAATCACCTATCCCATTAAATTGAATTCTGAAGGTTGCAAAACTAGAGTCCTGGCCACGGCACAACTCTCACGCCACTGGGCCTACTCCTAAGTACAATCCCGCATGAGGAAGGCAGCTGAAACCCTCACTCTGCCAAAGCCCCTCTCGGAATCTCTCCAGCCAGATGGTACTTCCGTGTCTGTGCAGCGGGGGAGCTTTAAATAAAGAAATCCAACCCAGACACCGAAGAAGAGGGTCTCAGGGTTGAGGGATAATGAGGAAGCAGATTTTTCTCATGCAAAGACAAAAGTACCATCTTCTTAAAATGCTTAATTCAATTTGAAGGGGGAAATAATTACCTCCTCTGGCCATCATGTGGAAAAGTCCATAGAGAGGAAAATGGACTTCACCCTCATTAACTCCATGGGTCAGAGCCAAAATCTGCATTAGCCAAAAAAGCCTCTTCAAGGGCACAGCTCCCCATATCAAAGCCTACACTGGAGGGAACCAGGTGGGAGCTCTGCAGGGTGGGGCGGGGGGGGGGCTCTGTCAGCATCAGATGGTAACTTTTCCATTTTTAACAGATCTCTCTTGCACTGTGGCATAAGCAGATCAGCAGCTGGGAGAAGGGCAGAGCGGGAATGTGGATTCACAGTGGTTCCCTCAGCTCTCCTGGCTCCATGCGCCTAGCCTGGTGGGGACTGGCCCATCTTCTTGTGTTGACCCCAGAGGCCATTCACACCAGCAGGCCCTAAAACAGAGCTGCTTTTTTGGCATCCCTCATCCAGGGCCTCCTGACATGGAAACCTACCTCTTGTTTTTTTGTGGTCTCAGATCACCCTCTTGTTTGTTTGTGGTCTCAGATCACCGCTAACTCAACTTCAAGTGCAAAGTTAAATACCTCCCCACACAGTGGGAAAGCGCCCAGGTAGGAACTTTGTCTCACAGGCTTCATGAGCCATGATGCTGGGGATACCACCGTGTGCCACAGCAAAACTCACCTTTAAAAAAATTCTGTCATCTGCCAGGGAAGGAAGGGAGTGTCATCTTATTTTTCTAATTACTGGAAAGCAAGCATGCGTTTCTGATAATGAAAGTTTGGGCATCATTGACAGTCATTTGGCTGACGGGGGAAGTAGGCAAGACAAGAAATCTAAATAAACTTCATATGGGTTTCAAGAAAGCTTTCTTTTGGCATCTGGTTTGCTGTTTTGTATGTATCAAATCTGAAATAAGGAAGCATTTGAAGTAAATAAATTCTTGAGGTAATGCCAGAGTGACAACTGGGTGCTTGCAGACTGGGAACCGGGCCCTATTTACCTGTGTTCCCCAAGCCCAGTGTAAGCCTCAGATTCCACAGTGTTGGGGGGATAAAGGACACACAGACATCAGCAGGTCTAATGGAATCAGCAAACAGGACAACAGCTGGGCCCAGGGAGAGCAGCCCAGGGTAGAGACCTGGCTCGGGGCTCTAACCCCAGTTTCCAGATTAACCCACACCCATCCCGGCAACCAGGACCCCTGGGAGTTTCAGGCAGGGGCTTCTCTCTGTGGCCTGTCACTGTCATGGAGTTCCAGGGCAGAGAAGCATGTCAGAGACTTGGAGCTGGTCTCATTCAGAACATCTTATTCTAGTCACCACCCCCCACCAGTTTTTTGGTGTGAATGCCAAAAATCAGGGGTCACTGCATGGAAATGCTTTCTTCTTATTATTGATTGATTTAAAAAACATCAATTAAAGACCAGTTCCTTATAATATGCCCATGGGAAGTTGGCCCGGGGTTTCAGGTTGATGACGGGAGATTTGGAGACAAAGTTGGTAAAGTGAGACACACCTGTGCATCTGGCAGCCCTGATCCAGCATCTGCTGGGACAACCTGGCAATGAGTACCTGTCCCTTGGCTCCTGGGCAATGGGGGTAGAGTTCCTGGGGAGGATGTTCTGGTGAGATGTATCCATTCTAGACACCAGGGTTGAACAAAGAAAAACAGATGACCACAAGGTGGCAGCGGGACCCAGTGATTCATCCAGGCAGGGCTGATAGATTTGCACACAGGGAGAGTTCCCCCAGGCTGAGACCTTCCAGAGGCTGTGGTGCAGGGAACACAGCCCAGGAGGGCAGAGGGCAGGGGGCCCGAGGGAGGGAGGATGGGCTCCTGTGCACAGGGGCTTCTCAGCAGCATGGTGGGGGACAACCAGGACAGAGTCCCAAAGGCAGGAGCCACTTGGGTTCCTTCATAGTAACAGGTTTATTTTATCCCTGGGAGGTGGACATCGGGTGCACTCTGGGGCTCTGTAAAGTGGCAAAGCTCTAAGTGGGTTAAGGAAGTTTTTCTGTGCTGTGTTTACAACAGTTGCAGGATGTGTGAGGTGTTGGTCTGGTGTGAGGAGCCAAGAGCTGGGGTTCAAGCCAGTGGTGAATACACAGGTATGGTCTCTGGTTCCTAAGTGTGACACCTGGGCAGATCCCTGCTTCTGGGGGCTCACAGACAAGGGAGGGAGGCAGGCGCCCACCCACTCCTGTCAGAAGGTGGGCCCTTGTGCTGCTGCTGATGCAATTTCATCCAGCGGAGTCTAGCGTGGCCTTGGTGTGTGGTCACCAGCAGGGTTTGGATAGCCTGGCTTCTTGGACGCATGCTGCTGTGTAAGAATGGCCCTCCTTCCCAGGGATGTGAACCTTCAGCTGAGTCTAAGAGAGAGGTTCTGGTACCACGCAGAGGAGGCAACTCTCATCTCACCTAATCCGCTGAGGTAAATGTCAGCTGGCCTCAGCGTCCACCCCTGTCTTCCTGTCAGGCTCGCACAGTGACCAGGAGAGTCCAGCAAGATGAAGGGTGACCATGTCCTCCTCTCCTAGGCCTTCTAATGGATCTCTTTGGCCTTCCACCTCAGGCGAGGCCCCAACCCTGGATCTGCTCTTCAGATGAACCGTTCTCTCCAGTGAGGCCGTGATAGCCAAGGGCCTGTCCTGTACCTCATCCTCTTGTGTTTTCCCAGGGGGGACCCAGGTTTTGTGGGGTCTAGAGTGGTCACAGTAGTGAAGGCTGCATGAAGAGAATCAAGAAAATATGTTCCGTGCAAATCAAAGAGCAGGAGGGTACCCTGTTCAGGAGGAGCCCCATCAGCTCCATGGGGCGTCCACCTGTGCCTGCCCAGTCACCATTCCTTTAGACATTGGGTTAGCCAGGGCTTTCTAGAGGGAAAGAACTGCTAGGAGATGTGTGTGGATGGAGAGAGAGAGAGAGAGAGAGAGAGAGAGAGAGAGAGAGAGAGGAGGTGTTAGGGGACTCTCACTGCCTCATGGAGGCCAAGAGGTCTCACCAAAGTCACCTGCAGCTGGAGAGCCAGGAAAGCTGGTAGCATGGTAAACTCTGAGTGAAAAGGCCTCAGAACCAGGGAGGTCGAGGACACCATGGACCACTGTTAGCCTGAAGGCCCAAGAGCCCAGGGGGCTGCTGGAGTGAGTCCTGGAGGCCAAATGCTGGAGGATGTGAAGTTCCCCTCTCTCCAGACCTGGCTCTGAGGAAGAGCCAGGACCCTCCCTCCTGCCTTTTGTTCTCTCTGGGGCCCTCAGTTGTCTGGACGGTGCCATCCACATGGAGGGTGGGTCTTTCTTCCAAGGCACAAAGCATGCGCCAACCTCCCCCAAGCACTCCCAGACTTGCGCGGGAAGCCCTCTCACTGCAGCCAGGGCCCAGACCACCTGTGCTTGCCGCTCAGCAGGGGAGGGGTGGAGTCTGTTTCTGTGGGGCACTGAGAACAGGTACCACCTGGCCACTGGATCCCGCCAAATGGGTGCCCCTGACCCCCTGCAGAGGTTCTGGGCACCCTCAGGAAAGCGCTTCCTGCTTCTCTTCCCCTGGCTGACCTCCAGTCCTTCTCAGGCCTCAGCTTGGGGTCCTTTTCCTCACAGAAGATGAAAGAAATTGGAAGGAAAGTGGGTGTCCTACAGGAGCTGCTGCCAACCAGGTGGGCAGTGAGTGGGACCAACACTGCCAACTCACCCCCCGTGGAGGTCAGTAACAGGTGCTCTGGGCATCCCTTCACTGTGCCCCTGGGACACACCCCAGGGGACAAAGCACACCTACCTGGGCTCTCCCAGTCTCTCCCTGTGATCCTCGGGTTGGAGTCTACTTTTGCGCCTGGCCTGGAAGCTGCATGGAGCTGGGGGCATTACGGCCTCTGCCCAGCCTCTCCTTCACAGGGCCAGGCACGGGGAGGGTCTGCGTGCCATGTGAGGAGCCCATGGATGTACTGATTGTGGGAAGGGTCAAGAAATTTGCAAACCCTCAGGATCCTGGTTGGGAGTGAGAGGTGTCTCCCAGCCCTATCCAATGGTGACAGGCATGGAGGGAGGTTGTGGAGACTGCGCCCTCTCCATTCTCGAGTGGCCCATGGCAGTCGCTGGGGAGAGGAGACACCTATGCCTGGAGATAACTCCCCTCCCTGGGCTCCCCTTATCTATGGTGTTTTTTGGGGATGAGCGGCAGAAGGCCTATTGTCCCTCACTGTCTGACTCTAGCAGAGCTGCCCTGGGAATGCTACCAGCAGTGACAGCAATGATATAACTGAGAAATGGCCCAGTTATTTACAATTTCCCTGGGTAGGCAGACCACCTGCTGCCGTCACCGCAGGGTCACGCCTTTTCCTTGATTTCCAGGCCTCTCTCTGCCCGCCCTGGATCACCCTTTCCCCAGCTTGCTCAAGCACAGCCCAAGGCCACCACTTTCCCTGTCATCTGGGTTTCCTTCTAGGCATTGGGGTTTACGTGTTCTGTCTGCTCCTTCTGCTTGTCGAAATGCATTTATTCACACAGAACAAAGTTCTGCAATTTCTTGCATCAAGGTGCGAATCATTTCCCACAGTTGAATTAAAATGTGTTCATGGGAAATGGAGAACCTAAAGTGAGAACCTGATATCATGGCTGAAGAGCTCCTCTGTGTCCTCTTTAAGCTGAGGAAACCCAAATTGAGACATTTGGAAATGAGAACTGAGGCAGTGACAATGGCCACCCTGAAAATGAACCAAGACAGAGTCAATTTTAAAACAGATGCACCTGCAGCTCCCTGGGGACCATGAGCAGGGCCATATGCTGGGGTAGAATCTAGTCTGTAATTTCTTAGAGCAATTCTACCTCTAGCGGAGACAGAGGGACACAGATTTACACAGGGTCTGTGGCACTCGTGCCTTTCCCATGGGGTTCCGAGAGCTAAATGACATCATTGCGCTAGGAGCAAAGTTTCTTTGAAGGGTGCTCAAGGATTAGGGCTGACGCTCCTGTTGGGCATCTGACCACTGCTTCTGAAGTATGAAGCCACCATGAACTCCCTCATGTTGATGGGAATCTGTGCTCTGAAGGGAACCTTGTCCCCAGCTGTGGTTTGGATCATCTTGGATTGTTCCTGCCAACTGTGGGGACATTGCTCATCCATCCTTAACCATCTGCAGGAAGACGAATGTTTTTTGACACATTTGCCCTGTTGTGGCCATTTTGAGAAGCTCCCAAGGGAAGTTCACTTTCCTAACAGTGTTTGAAGCCCACTAAGAGTTTTTAATGCATTTTTTTTTCTGTGCTTTTATGTAGGAAGAGTCTTGGGTCTGGAAGAGCCGCCATCCAGGTATGAGCTTGGGACTCTGCCAGTTCCCAGGGAAGGACAGCAATATTTCTAACACACCTGATCTGCTTTCCTTGAATTAAGAGGACTCTCTTGCCCGTGATGGTGGCGGGGACAAAAACCAGCCAGCAGTCATTTTCTACTGGGCTGGTGGGGAGCTCATCCATGGACTTCAAATGGAAAGTGAGTTGCCGAGGTGCCCGGGGCTGCCAGGGCCCAGACGTAGGCATCGATGCTCAGATGGTCTCTGGACAGCCTCTCTGTTGGCCTGACCAGAGCTCAGTGGTAAACGTCCTAAAACAAGTCAGTGCAGAGTCCCCAGACACAGGGAGCAGAGGGAAATATGCACATGAGGCCAAGGTGGCATGGCTTCAATGCACAAAGGACGTTACATTCGTGGCACACAAAGGGGCATCTTTGCTACTGTTTCAGTCATTGATCACCCTTGCCAACACTATTAGCAGTGTCACCATGGTTATTTGCTGGCCACTTGGTATTGACGAGGCTTGTGGGCATGAGATACACCAGATTTCTTCAGAGCCTGATTCTGCAGCATCTTGCAGTAGCCTCCAAACCCCTAGGGACCCCAATGGATGGTTCCCTGAGATAGAGGACTGTCACCTCCTCATTCTCAGGCACAGAGAGAAAGAAGAGTCTGTGTAAGCTCTGGATTCAATCAAGCGGCCTGGCCTGAACAAATCAGAACATATCCCTGTCCCCTGCCCCCCAACCCCAGGGAAGGGGAAGGGCTCAGGTCAGAGATGGCACAGATCTGGAGGGCCAGCCAAACCAGAAACTTCAGCTAGGAATCCTGGTGCAGAGGTGGATGCTCATTCCTGTTGGGTTCGAACAATCTGACAGGTATAAGATCTGGAACTTGAAGTTGCCAGAAGAGGAAACTGATCTGAATGTGAACCTTGTGCAGATAAAATGGAACCAAGAGAGAAACAAGGGGCTGAAGTCCTAGAGCCCTCATGTGAATCCCTGGATCAGGCCATACCTGAAGTAGCCATTTGTACAAGGAGTTACTGTAGCATCTTGATTTTCTTTTTCCTGGAAGATTTCTTATCATGTGAATCCCAAAGAGATCTGATGGAAGTACGTGGGTAGAGAGGAGAAGAGGCCCCTTTAGAAGCCTAATAAAGCAGTGATTTTTCTTTAAAAATTCATAGAAGTGCTTTCCACATATAGTTTTAGGGGTTTCATCTTATGTCTTATTGGGGAATCTGTGCCTGTCTCCAGACTCCCTGCTTCACCCAGAGTTCTCAGATGGGCTGGCTCTTGGAATTGCAAACAGGGTTACACTCCTGGCTTCCTGCTGAGTTGGCAGCTGAAGGAATTGCTGCCCCTGAACACTCCCCTCCCACCTGCTCCAAAATACTGCCTATAGAGCTGGGGCAGAGGTGCATTTTGAGTGTGTTCTCATGAGGTCTAATTTTCCAAAAATAGGATAATGTGTAATATTGAGGCTCTTTTAGAACTCCTGGCCAATATGTTTCATCATTGAAGCATTAAAATTTGTAAAGGTGACAGAGAATTCAGGGCACCAAGTGTTGTCACAAAAGGCATTTGCTGCCCTGCCACAGTGTACGGATGCCATGGGGACAGTCAGGAGATGGTATGCAAATGAGAAGCGTTTTTCCAGTGAACCTTGGGAGACATGAGCAAGCCGGGGCTAAACACACCCTGGAAAACCTTGCATCCCAGAGACGGGAGCAGAGCTTTGTAAATCCGGGTCCTCTGATGTATCAATATCTTAATATCCTATCTGTTCCTCGACGAAACCTCCACTGGTACTTTCTATTTGTATCAGGGAATGCCGCCTGCATTTTTACCATAGAGATATCAGTGGTACTTGGGAAAGGTACCATTTCTGTCTGTGACTGTATCAAAATGCAAAGGCCACGTAGCCTTCTGTACAATGCAGATCAGGCACCAACCCTAGCCCCAAACCAGGAGGATCTATAGGAAGACATTTGTTGCGGGGCATCATGCACTGTGGGGAAGGGCCTCAGGAAGGGGCAGCTGGGGCTCTGAGCTGGGGAGAACCTGCTGCACATTTGCAGTTATTTCTTCTGGAAGCTTCTACTGGGATTTTAAGGTCTTTTGACTGATTGGCTTAGTCCCATCTAGAGTGTTTACAGTAATCTCCTTTATTTGGAGCTCCTTTGGATTGGAATGGCCTGTATAGGAGCTCTCCTTCACAGCAATTCCTAGATTAGTGTCTGATAGGATTACTGGGACAGTAGCCTAACCATTGCAAGTATCCAAGAGACCACTTCACCATGTGAGGCAGAAATACACCAACTTCCTCATCAGTGGTTTGTGAGGGCAGATTTGCCAACGGTGATTCAGCCCGAGGAGTTAAGTGTAGAGAGAAGATGTTCCAAGGTCACCCAGAAAGTTAGTACATTTGACATTAAAACCACAAAACATCTTCATGATCCCTGGCCTGTTCTGTGGCTTGTTAATTCTGACATGGGAGAGATGGGCTGGGCCAAAGGTCGATATCACCAAGCAGGAGAAGCAAAACCTTTCCAATCTGTCATCGGAGTTGTTGACAACATTAGCCTAAAAGAGCCTTTCCAACCAAACAGCATCTCAATGAATTGAGATGCTTTAAAATACCTGCCGAGGACAAACACTTGTCTTGTTTCCCAAGGTCCCTAAAGACACCTAGAGATGCCAGGGGGCCAGTTTAAAGTCCCATTTCCTGGAAAAAAGGGCAGGCATTGGAACTCAGTCAGCTTCTAGAAGAAAGGCAGCCCAGGGCCTTCATCTGTCTGGAAAAGAATTCACAGGGAAGACTTTTACAGCTCCTGAGAGTAACAGGTTGTGCCAAGCTGCAGAATGTTCTAGAATAAGGAAAATCCTGATGTCCCCGTCTACCACTGACATCATAAGCACAGCCCTTCCCAAGTCTTACATAACAATTATCTTCTACTTCGAAAGGGTGCAGAGTGACCATTCCAGGGTCCGAGTGGAAACCAACCTGCACCTGTATCCTGTTGGTTCACCCTGTGTTTTAAAGTCAGAGTGGCCTCCAGAGCTAAGATGGAAACACTGCAGATTTCCACATAGAAATCTAGATTTTTAGAAGCTCTTATAATTGGAAGTCCTATGTGACAGCAACCTGTAGGGCTAAGTGGCCGGGTGCCTTTATATGTTGGAAAGTCTATGCAGAAACTCTTATTTAAGTTTTAGTCTAGTCTCTCCGTGGGTGAATTTGAGGCTCAAGTAAAAGGTGAATCTACAAGATGCTTCATTACTCATCTTTTGATCCCTCCAACTCATGAAGCTCTTGGGATGCTCAGACCTGGCTAATGATCCCTGGTGTCCTCATAGCCACAGCCCGTGAGGCTGTCACAGGACAGTGGGGCCACTTCCTGCCCAGGTGCCAATAAAAACCCTACTCCATGCCCCTCTGTGTCAGCTGCCCCCTGGCAGCTGGTTGCTTCTGTTGGAAAATTTGGGCCTTAAATTTGTCCCTTTCCTTGGTAACTGCCTCCCTGTTGCTCTGCTTGGGCGAACCTAATACAATTTCCCAGAACATCTGTAACGTTAATTCAGTCCTGTCATTCTATATTTTGAACCAAAACAAAAAAAAAAAGAAATGAAAAAACCTATACTAATCTTTAATTTATAACAAAGCAGTGGTGCATGAATTTCATTAAATTAAATGGGACCAAAAGAAAGACTTTGTTTTTATCCCAAGATGTATTTGGCAAAACCCATTTACTATCTCATTTGCTCAGTGAAATGAATTAAACTAGCTGTTCTGTTCGCTGCTGGGGGTATTGAATACGGGCTCAGCTTTCTCAACCTGCTACATTTTCCTGATCCTTAGTGAGAAAAATCCTGTGTCAAAAACAAATACTTAATTCAGGTAGTTCCTACCCTGAAGAACAGGTGGATTAAAATTTATTTTACTGAGCAATTTCCTGCAATTTATATACCATAATAGTCCTGTCCACACACCCGAGTGAAGGCAGAGTAATGGGAATTGTGATTATTACTATGAAACATTAGAAATCTTATTAAGAGAAATTCACCCTCTCAGCTGATTGTTCGTGAACCAGTCACCCTGTGTGTGAAGAAGTCATTTTGAACGGGGAACAGCAGCAGACGAGGCCCAGGTATTTGAACAGATAAATTACACATTGTCACTCAGGACAGTGGATTTCTAGCCAGCCACCTCTCCCCACCTGTGTCCACCATCCCTGGGACATAAGCGTCTGTAGTTGTCCTCTGAAACTTGCTGGAGGGGAATGTGGTATGAAGTGCAGGAGCCCAGAGTGCCCGGTGTTGCTGGAGGGTGGGCAGCACTCTTGGGAGATCCCATGGCTGATAAGCACCGTTTCTGACCCAAACTGTAGGAAGTCAGTGGTGGCTTGACTCAGCCTGTGGCAAGATTTCTGTCCCCAGGTTCCCACGTCCAGGCTTGCAGGATGAAACAAGGTACAAATGGCAGGTGCACTGTGGGACATAATTATGCCAAGATTATGCCAAGTCTCTGGATAAGAAGCAAGGTCGGCTGAATTGGGGGCAAAATCACACAGAGGGAATCACCTGCTGCCTAGGGGACATGCAGGGGACCTGGGCACACTGATAGAGTTGGCAGCCACACACCCTGGGCTGTATGGCATTCAGGAAGGACCTGTCAGGCTTCTCTTTGTGTGGGCATCATGAAGGTGCTTCCAGAGCATTCCAGAGCTCAGAATCTGCAGGTGTGAGCAGAGGAGAGCAAGCCCAGCTTTTCTGTTTGAAGGAATTTATGGCTTGATTTTTATAACATGGAATTTTTGTAAGACTTAGTATTCAGCTGGGGATTACATTCTGAGTGAGTGCTGGGGTGTATGTGTCTGAATACGTGTTCAACATGGCTGTGTGCACAAGCGTGTGTTCCTGTGTGTGCACTGAATATTTGGACCTCTTTGCATGCTTGTGAACATGTGTACCCATGTGGATCTCTGTGCGTGCTTGTGAACATGTGTACACACGTAAATGTGACATATGTGTGTGCCCATGTGTACCCATGGACACTTGGGTGTGCGGAGGTGCGTGGTTCGTGTGCGTTTGACTTTGCACAGTGAGTGTACTAGTGTGGTACATGGTACCTTTCTTCTGACTATGGGTGTGTGTGTGTGTGCACACACACGTGGCCCAGTGGTTATGGATGACGATCTACCAACCTGACTTGTGTAAAATCCCAGCTCTGCCCCTTACCTGTAGGACTGATGGCAGCCATTTCAAATGTGAATGCTTGGTTCACTCGATGTGCAGAGGGAGGTCATAACTGAATCATTTCATGGGGACACCGAAACATCTACTGAGTGAATGGAGCTGATTTATATAAACACTTGGCACAGCCTCAGGTGCAGGATGTACCCTCGGTAAATGCTGGGTGTTCCTATGCTGCTGTGGTCCCCATGGTGTACTCCAAGTCCTCCTGGAAATGAGCTTCTTCATCTGCACACGGGTGATGATGACAGTGCATGCTTTAAGGGCAGCTCGGGAGCACCAGTGAGCTAATTCCTTCAAAGTGCCAGGGAGATGGTGGAAGACAGACAGTTTAGAGTGAGAGGAGCTGGAGCCCGAGGCCCAGGTTACTTCCACTTTATCCCCTTAGCACTCTGAACATGGGCAACTCTGCACCCCTCTGAGCCTCAGACTCCTCATTTTTATGTGGGTAAAAGGAGCACCCATTTCAAGGAGTTATAGTGAGGTGGAGTGCGTGCTAAGGACCACACAGAATGTCACTGAGGTGTGTGATTCTAGGTTCTAGGACCCTCTGGGCTGCTGCTGACAGGGATCGATCGCACTCTTTCCTTCTCTCCTTTCCCTGGGGTCTTGGTCCTCCTGTCTCTTCTGCCAACTGTGCAAGTTCTTACCCAAGGTCTCCTTCTCCTAGACTGGCCCTGTTGCTGGGCTTTGGGTGAGTGTTAGCCAGCTCATCAGCAACCAGGGAGGATCAGAGCTGCTTTGGTTTGTAAAAGCAGCTCCGTCCATTCAGCGTCCTGCCTGTGACATGGTAGATGTAGGACATTCAAGTAAGAGGTTTATTGTTTGTGAAAGATCACAGTTGGGTGTTGCCTAGAAAATGAGTTTCCATGACAGTGAGCACCCGGCACCCTGGGTAAGACAGCCCAGAGCCTTCTGCAATGAAGTGTGAGCTCCCGAGACAGACTGAGTGCCAATCCTGCCCTGTGCCACTGCTTACCAGCTGGGCTCCTCTGTGTGGGCACCTCGTAATCCCCTGTTCCCTTGCATAGGGAATGCACATGTGGGAGCAATTACGTCACCTCACACAGCTACTGAGACTCAGAGCACTGATAACAATTAAGTACCAAGTTCAGAGCCTGGTTTGGTAAGAGCTCACGGAAACAAAGCAACGGTGACAGAGAGGCTGAGCATTCAGTGGGCATGCTGGGCACAGGCTGCTGGTTGTAACAAGTGGCCACAATTGGACTGAGGTAGCATTTAATCACACAGAGGAGGTTCTGTCTCAGCCAAGATACAGCAACAGGGAAAGAGTTCATTCACCCCTCCCCAGAAATAACCCGAGGCAGGCAAACTATCTGAAAAGGCTGTTTGTAAGACCTGAGTCACAGGCAGGGAAGGACACAGGACCTGACAGATAAGAACAAGGTGAGCCTTGCAAGTGCCCCACTGACCAGGCAGAGAGTGTCTGGGACCTTGCTCCGGGAGGGGACCCAGACTCCCCGAGCTGAGGAGACTGAACTAGGGGTCTGTGCAGGCCAAGATGCTGGAGTTTGTCAGGCAGAGTATGAGAGGGACACAAAGCAGCTCACAGGGGACTCCAAAGACCTCAGAGCATGTGGGGAGGGGCCCACTTAAGGGTGGAGACAGAAGCAACTAGTGCCAGCACTCGATGGGAATAGTGCCTGTTAGGGTCTGTCCCTGCAATGTCCCCCAGAGCTCCTGTGTTGAAGCCTGGTCTCTAGTGCACCAGTGGTCAGGGTGGGGCTTTGGAGGAATTGTATTATGAGGGCTCTGGCCTGGCCATAGCCACTGGGGGATCCATAGCTTGGGGACACTGGGAGGTGGAGGAGACTTTTTGCTGAACACTGGCTACATTTTTTTCTGGCCCCCCTTCTCTCTCTCTGGCCTTGAGGTGAGCTACTCTGCTCTCCTGCAGGCTCTCTGTCCTGAGGGTCTGCCTTAACTAAGGCTCAGAAACAATAGAGGCAAGTTACCATTGAGTGAAACCTCAGAGGCAATGAACCAAAATAACTTTTTTTCCTTTAAACAGGTTTATGTCAGGTATTCTGTCATAGTGATGAAAAGTTGACTAACACAGTCATCGCTCCCAACACTGGAAACCATGTCAGCACTGGGGTATTGGATAGGGTTCTCGGAAGATATAATCCCATTGGTAGAAATTAATTTGTCATAGACTGAGTGAAGCTTCGGTCTTGCCTTGTAAATCTTAAGAACAAGACCCAAGAGGATCAAAATGTGTCTGAGTAACTCAAGTGCATCTCAGAACAGAACTCTGGAAGATTTGTAGGAGTACAGAAATAATCAGCCATCAGCCAAGAGAACACAATTTTAGGGTCTATCATCCAATCATAAATTACCAGATGTAGAAAGAAGCAGAAAAATGCAACCCATGGTGAGAATAAAAAAAAATTCATCAACTGAGATCTACTAAGAACAGATACAAATATTAGAATCGGCAGAAAAGTCTAGAATAAAGCAAGTGTTATAACTGATTTCAATGTTCAAAATAAACAAAGCAGAGACCCCAATTCCCACATCCAAATTCTGGAACTAAATACTATAATGTGAGATGAAAACTACCCTGAATAGAAATAATGGCCTATTAGACATCACAGGGGGAAAACCATAAACTTAAAGAAATAGCAGTTGAATCTATCAAAAAAAAATGGAAGAAAGAACTTTAGAAAGAAAAACAGAGCCTCTCTGAGCTGCAGGAGAACTTCCTGGAGGGAGGGAGAAGGGGGAAGGACTATGCTTTTAAAGGAAAGGCCTTGGCCAGGGCACTGCAAGGCCTGGTTCTCCCCTGTGCTCTTCTCACCTGGTCTCCTGTCAATGCTCCCTCCTGTCCCTGGAAACCTCTGGGAGCAGAACCTGGGATTGGGGCCTCTGCCAGGCTGTGCAGGAGATGTTGTTGAGAACCACACCTGGAGCACCAACCCCACCAGGCTCCCCAGCTCTGCCTGAGCCTGATTCCTTGGAAATTGCTCCTCTCCTTCCTCTCTGGCCTGCTTTGAGCCCTTACCCTGGGCCAGGCACTGAGGTGATCAGTGCTTACAACTACATTTTTATCTATGAGCTTGGTTTTCTTTCTAGCTGCGTTTTCAGATGCAGAACTGATGGGAAGCCTCTTGCCCTAGAGCTGCTTTTGCTGGGGAGGCAGCCTGATGGGACTTCCTGTGGTCCACCAGGATCACAGGCTCTTGTTTACTCCAGCCACTGGGGTAGGGTGCTGGCTCCAGGAGTCCTACCAGGTTTCAGTGATTTGGCCCAGAGCAGGAAGGAAGAGGGAAGGTGGGGACTGCAGTTAGGTGGTGTCTGTCTACGGATGTCTGTCCTGTCTTCCTGTCCCCTGTTTCTCTGAGAGCCCCTGCCAAAGCTGGAAGGAGGAGGCTGCCCGAATGAAGGGCAAAGGCCTGCATTTTCCTTCTTGCCAAGGTGTTCCAAAGCACCCCTTCCTATCCCAGCTCCCCTGTGGGACCCCTTCCTGGTCACTGGGTTTGCTTTAATGATGAGATGAACCGCAACATCTCAGATGTGAATTTACAGGTCATTGTGAGCACACCAGTGGGATGTGCCAGGCGGCCGCTGTGCCAGCAAACTTTACCTGGGCCTGTCACCAGCCCTGGGTCTCAGTCCCACAACCCACCCACCCCCTCTGCAGTCCCAAGCCTCACTTTTGTCTCTGGGTGGCAGGAGCCTATGAAGGGACAGAGGGCTGGGTGGGGGGGGGGTTGCTTCCTCTCTGAAGGATCCCTGGGGCCTTTTGAGGGCTCCTTCGAGGACTAACACTCGGGTTCCTGTAAAGGTGTGTCTCTTTATCCTCCCCCCTCCGCAGTGAGGTTGGAGAACTCCTGGTCCCTAAGGTGGCCCAGGGGTGACAGCCACTCTGAGCCAGGATGGAGTAGCTTAGCTGTGGCTGGGCAGGAGTGCTGGCCCTGGGTGCTCACCTGCTCAATCTGGGTAAAACAAAGCCCAGAGGTGGTGGCAGCCCTGACCCTATCTGCCTGCCACCCACAGCTCAACCGGGGCTCCTGTCCTGAGCCACAGCCTGGCTTCTCAGGCAAGCTGCCCTCGGAGGGCTGTGGGTGACCCTCCCTCTGCCCCCCTCTGCCCTGCTCTCCTTCCATGTCCCACAAGAGCTCTCTGACCCTCTTCCTGCCCCCATGGGCCGTCACTGGTGACACCATCTGCACCTGAGTGTTAGTCCTGCTGAGAGACTGAGTCCTCCATCCGCATCCAGCATTGCCTGCTACAAGGTCATGTCCATGTCCAGATAGGACACCTGCCCCCAGATACTTCAAAGACAAAGACTTTATTACAATGATGGGGACGGCCACCGAGCAGACTTGGAGACTAGGCAGACAGACTTGGGGAAGAAGATCAGAGTGAACCAGCTCCCAAGGTCAAGATGCAGCTGCTACAGCCTCTGGCCAGCCTCACATGCAGAGCAGGACAGAGCGGGCCGTGGTATGGCTGGAGCTCACAGAAACCAGCAGCACCAGGGTTTCCAGAGTTTATCCTTCGCTGGGCCCCTCTTGAGACTCTTCGAGGGACAGCAGAGCAGCCTTCAACTCAGAGAATCACCATGAGACAGGGCATAGGATCCAGCGCCTAGGGCCTATGTGCAGAGGACTTTCCTGCCAACTAGGAGATTGCTGGTCACTTGGAGAGCCTCCAAGAGAACTGGGGACCAAAAACAGGGCAGAGACTCCCATTCTTCCCGTCCCCATAACCTGGTACTGTGTGTGAGGGACAAGAGGGGCCCCGGAAGCTGGCCCACCACGTCAACTTCTAGACCTTCCAGGTAGGAGCTACCTTCTGTCAACGCCTGGTAAACCCCAAGTGCCACTTTACGTATTTAACTCATCTCAAGTTAGTTCTCTCAGGAGTTAAAACCTTTCTCTTCTTGACTCAGTGGATAAGGACACCACGTGACAAGGTTAGGATCTTGTTCAGGTGGCAGAACCGTGAGCCGAAGGAGGGTGCACCCAGGCACTGGCTGCTGGGCTGCAGCCCTACCCTGGACGTGGCAAGCTGGCCATGGCGGTGCTGTACAGGGCACGCTGACCGACCCTTCATCTCCCACCTCTGCCCACTCCCTCCACCCTCTGTTTACATCTTCTTCTTGTCCTGATGTCTATGGTGAGTCCCCCAAGCCCAGGTTGCCCTTTCTCTCACTGAACTTGAAGGCTCTCAGAAGACTTCAGTATTCCCTTCGGGCTACGGTTTGGATTCCTTATCTCAAAGACGCCAGGTGGCGGTCATTTGTAGAAGACAGGATGGAGGCACCAGTCCATTTCCCTCTGACAAGTAGCACCTCTCACGAGTTCTGTCTTGTCAGCTCACCTCTGAGCCCCACTGGGGACTCTCTCAGAAACCTCCCCTCTCTCTGATCTGAGGGTCCCGCTGCATGGAATTGCTAGGATAGTGGAGGGGAAAGTTCTCTCTCTGATATTTTTTGCCTTTTTATTAGTCAGGGTCTGCTGGCCACTTGAACAAACAAACCTGAATCACAGTGGCTTTAGATTTATTTCTTCTTGATATTACAGCCTAAACTGTGGAGGGCGTGGGATGGAGGGTTGTGCTCCATGCAGTAAAATCCCACCCAGGTCTCTCTGCATCATGGCCCTTGGCTGACACTCCTGAGGTCACTCTGGAGTCCTGCAGAATCTACTGGGGCCTCCCATCATCTTCACTGTCTAGAACCCAGCCCCATGGTCCCTCCCTAGCCACTAGGAATGCTGGGAAATGTAGTTATGCCCTGTGGCCTGCAGAATGAAAGGCTCTTGATGGATGCATTGTTCCTGCTGACTCCCACACCAGAGACTTTCTCTCACTCCTTGCAGTCACTAGAGTCCCCTGGTCTCAATTGAGCGTCTTCTTCCAGGGCTGGCTCATGTTATGTGTAACAATGTCTCCTTAGAGCAAAGATTAGCAAATGCTGAGGGCCAGCACTTGTTTCCCTGTGGCCACTGTCACAGCCGGAGCAGGCAAGCACTGTGTGCCACAGACACCAGGTTCTGGGGTTCCCTCCACCCCCAGGTCTTTCTTCCCAGGCGACCGGCTCCCCTCACTGTTGCCAGGGCCTACGATTAGTTGGTGCAGAAATAGCCCGAGGAGGGGGCAGCAGGCCTCTGCTCTTAGTCCTCTTTACCTCCAGAAGACCCTGCACAGCCTGAGATATTCAGTCTCTGGCTCTTCACAGAAAAGTGTCTGGGGACCTCCACCCTGGAGGGAAGAGGCCTGCCTTTGCAAACTGGAAAGTCTCACCTTTGCTGAATGATTTGCCACCTTGCAGCTTGTGCTGGAGGAAGTGGGGACTGTCGGGACCTGGAACACAAAGTGACTCCTGCAGGCCACAGCCTCAGGTTGTCACTCTCCCTAATGGTTTCAACTAAAAGGGGGAAAAGGGGCAAAAACATCAGGGGCTTCAGTTGATGTAGGAGAAGTTGGTGATTTTATTCCAGGTTGATTTGTTCAAGTTGAGGTGAGGACAGAGAGGCAGTGATCTTTACAAAATGAAAGCAGAACATTATTTTCACCCACACATTTGGAAGCACAGACTTTAGTTACCATTCTCATAATGACCACAGTCGCTTCACCTTGATCAGGTCCTGACAATGGCATGGGCATAAGGAACAACTCAGCTTTGGCTTCCGTGAAGCTCGGTGTTTGAAGCCCCATGTCATCCATCCTCATCAGGAGAGCTGAGTCCAAGGAGCTTTGCAGTGGCATCAGATAGGACCCCACCCCAAGGACTTTCAGACTCTCTCTCTCTCTCTCTCTCTCTCTCTCTCTCTCTCTCTCTCTCTCTTGATCTCTGTCTCCCATCTGCTCTCCCTCTCCTCTTCTTTCCTTTTCCCATCTAAAACCCAGGTGCCCACAGGTTTAGTTCACCCTAGTCCTTCCTCTGTAGCCCTATAGCACAATGTCCCTTGGTGGCTCCTCTTGTGTTTTCTCCCCACCATCCCCTACTGCCGAGTATCCCTGTGTGTGATGTGGGCGTTGGGGACACCTTCAAATGGGATGTGGTTATGGTGTGTGCTTTAAATATAGAGGTGCCATGTTGTGTCTGGATCTTGCTCTCCTTGTCTTTTTCCCGCAAGCATTTAGGGACAGCCCCACTCTGTTTTTTTTTTTATTGTTGGTCGTTCAAAACATTACACAGTTCTTAATACATCATCTTTCACAGATTGATTCAAGTGGGTTATGAACTCCCAACTTTACCCCGTATACAGATTGCTGTTTCACATCAGTTACCCTTCCATTGATTGACATATTGCCTTTCTAGTGTCTGATGTATTCTGCTGTCTGTCCTATTCTCTACTATCCCCCCTCCCCTCCCCTCCCCTCCCCTCCCCTTTTCTCATCCCTGTTTAATGTAAATCTTCTTCTCAAGCTCTTCGTCCTTACCCTGTCCTTGTTTACTCCCCTTATATCAAAGGGGTCATTTGGTATTTGTTTTTTAACGATTGACTAGCTTCACTTAGCATAATCTGCTCTAATGCCATCCATTTCCCTCCAAATTCTATGATTTTGTCGTTCCTTAATGCAGAGTAATACTCCATTGTGTATAAATGCCACATTTTTTTTATCCATTCATCTATTGAAGGGCATCTAGGCTGATTCCATAATCTTGCTATAGTGAATTGTGCTGCTATGAACATCGTTGTAGCAGTGTCTCTGTAACATGCTCTTATTAGGTCTTTAGGGAATAGACCGAGAAGGGGAATAGCTGGGTCAAATGGTGGTTCCATTCCCAGCTTTCCAAGAAATCTCCATACTGCTTTCCAAATTGGCTGCACCAATTTGCAGTCCCACCAGCAATGAACAAGAGTGCCCTTTTCCCCGCATCCTCTCCAGCACTTATTGTTGTTTGACTTCCTAATGGCTGCCAATCTTACTGGAGTGAGGTGGTATCTTAGGGTAGTTTTGATTTGCATTTCTCTAACTGCTAGCGATGGTGAGCATTTTTTCATGTACTTATTGATTGATTGTATGTCCTCCTCTGAGAACTGTCTGTTCAGGTCCTTGGCCCATTTATTGATTGGGTTATTTGTTATCTTATTGTTTAATTTTTTGAGTTCTTTGTATATTCTGGTTATTAGGGCTCTATCTGAAGTGTGTGGATTAAAGATTTGTTCCCAGGATGTAGGCTTCCTGTTTATCTCTCTTATTGTTTCTTTTGCTGAGAAAAAACTTTTTAGTTTGAGTAAGTCCCATTTGTTGATTCTAGTTGTTAACTCTTGCGCTATGGGTGTCCTATTGAGGAATTTGGGGCCCGATCCGACAGTATGTAGATCATAACCAACTTTTTCTTCTATCAGATGCCGTGTCTCTGATTTAATATCAAGCTCCTTAATCCATTTTGAGTTAACTTTTGTGCATGGCGAGAGATAGGGGTTCAGATTCATTTTGATGCAAATGGATTTCCAGTTTTCCCAGCACCATTTGTTGAAGATGCTATCCTTCCTCCATTGCATGCTTTTAGCCCCTTTATCAAATATAAGATAGTTGTAGTTTTGTGGATTGGTTTCTGTGTCCTCTATTCTGTACCATTGGTCCACCCACCTGTTTTGGTACCAGTACCATGCTGTTTTTGTTACTATTGCTCTGTAGTATAGTTTGAAGTCTGGTATCGCTATACCGCCTGATTCACTCTTCCTGCTTAGCATTGTTTTTGCTATTCTGGGTCTTTTATTATTCCATATGAATTTCATGATTCTTTTATCTATTTCTACAAGAAATTCCATTGGGATTTTGAGTGGCATTGCATTGAACTTATAGAGAACTTTTGGTAATATCGCCATTTTGATGATGTTAGTTCTACCTATCCATGAGCAGGGTATATTTTTCCATCTTCTAAGGTCTTCTTCTATATCTTTCTTTAGGGTTCTATAATTTTCATTATATAAATCTTTCACCTCTTTTGTTAGGTTGATTCCCAAGTATTTTATTTTTTGGGGGGATATTGTGAATGGAGTAGTTGTCCTCATTTCCGTTTCAGAGGATTTGTCGCTGATATACAGGAATGCCTTTGATTTATGCGTGTTGATCTTATATCCTGCCACTTTGCTGAATTCATTTATTAGCTCTAATAGCTTCTTTGTAGACCCTTTTGGGTCTGCTAGGTATAGGATCATATCATCTGCAAATAGTGATAATTTAAGTTCTTCTTTTCCTATTTTTATGCCTTTAATTTCTTTCGTCTGTCTAATTGCTCTGGCCAATGTTTCGAGGACTATGTTGAACAGAAGTGGTGAGAGAGGGCATCCCTGTCTTGTACCAGATCTTAGAGGGAATGCCTTCAATTTTTCTCCATTCAGAATGATGCTGGCCTGTGGCTTATCGTAGATTGCTTTTACAATGTTGAGGTATGTTCCAGTTATCCCTAATTTTTCTAGAGTTTTGAACATAAAGGGATGCTGTACTTTGTCGAATGCTTTTTCTGCATCTATCGAGATGATCATATGGTTCTTATTTTTAAGTCTATTGATGTGGTGATTAACATTTATTGATTTCTGTATATTGAACCAGCCTTTCATCCCAGGGATGAATCCTACTTGATCATGATGTATAATTTTTTTGATATGTATTTGAATCCGATTTGCCAGAATTTTATTGAGGATTTTTGCGTCAAGGTTCATTAGAGATATTGGTCTGTAGTTTTCTTTCTTTGAAGTGTCTTTGTCTGGTTTCGGAATCAGGGTGATGTTGGCCTCGTAGAATGAATTTGCAAGTTCTCCCTCTTTTTCTATTTCCTTAAATAGCTTGAAAAGTATTGGTGTTAGTTCCTCTTTAAAGGTTTTGTAAAACTCTGCTGTATACCCATCCGGTCCTGGGCTTTTCTTAGTTGGTAATCTTTTGATGGTTTCTTCTATTTCCTCTATTGTTATTGGTCTGTTTAGGTTGTCTATATCCTCCTGACTCAATCTGGGCAGGTCATAAGACTTAAGGAATTTATCTATGCCTTCACTATCTTCTATTTTATTGGAGTATAAGGATTCAAAATAATTTCTGATTATCTTCTGTATTTCTGAAGTGTCTGTTGTGATATTACCTTTTTCATCCCGCATGTTAGTAATTTGAGTTCTCTCTCTTCTTCTCTTCGTTAGCATGGCTAAGGGTCTGTCAATTTTATTTATTTTTTCAAAGAACCAACTTTTAGAACTGTCAATTTTTTCAATTGTTTCTTTTGTTTCAATTTCATTTATTTCAGCTCTGATTTTAATTATTTCTTGCCTTCTACTTCTTTTGCTGTTGTTTTGTTCTTCTTTTTCTAGGATTTTGAGATGAAGTATGAGATCATTTATTTGTTGGTTTTTTCTTTTTTTGAGGAATGAACTCCAAGCAATGAATTTTCCTCTTAGAACTGCTTTCAATGTGTCCCATAGATTCCGATATGTTGTGTCTGTGTTTTCATTTAACTCTAGGAATTTTTTAATTTCCTCCTTGATGTCTTCTAAAACCCATTGATCATTCAGCAACCTATTGTTCATACTCCAAGTGATGCTTGATTTTTCCTTCATTCTTTTATCGTTGATTTTCAGTTTTATTCCATTATGATCAGATAAGATGAATGGTATTATCTCTACCCCTTTATATTGTCTAAGAGTTGCCCTGTGACGTAATATATGGTCTATTTTTGAGAAGGTTCCATGTGCTGCTGAGAAAAAAGTGTAACTACTTGATTTGGTTTGGTATAGTCTATATATGTCAATTAAGACTAGGTTGTTAATTGTGTTATTGAGTTCTATAGTTTCTTTATTTAACTTTTGTTTGTAAGATCTGTCCAGTGGTGAGAGAGGTGTGTTGAAGTCTCCCATGATTATTGTATGGTGGTATATTAGACTCTTGAACTTGAGGAGAGTTTGCTTGATAAACACAGCCGCACCATTATTTGGGGCATATATATTTATGATTGTTATGTCTTGTTGGTGTATGGTTCCCTTGAGCAGTATGAAGTGTCCTTCTTTATCCCTTTTGATTAACTTTGGTTTGAAATCTATTTTATTAGATATGAGTATGGACACTCCTGCTTGTTTCCGCATTCCATATGAGTGGTATGATTTTTCCCAACCTTTCACCTTCAGTCTATGAATATCTTTTTCTATCAAATGCGTCTCCTGTAGGCAGTATATTGTTGGGTCTTCTTTTGTGATCCATTCTACTAGCCTGTGTCTCTTAATTGGTGAATTTAAGCCATTAACATTTAGGGTTATTATTGAGATATGATTTGTTCTTCTAGCCATATTTGTTTATTGATGTTTCTAAACCTGATTTGTTATCCTCTTTGACTATTTTTCCCCCTTTACTGTCCTATCTCCCATTGTTGGTTTTCAGTGTTATTTTCCATTTCCTCTTCCTGTAATGTTTTGCCAAGGATTTTTTGAAGAGATGGTTTTCTAGCTGCGAATTCTTTTAACTTTTGTTTATCATGGAAGGTTTTAATTTCATCTTCTATCCTGAAGCTTAATTTTGCCGGATACACGATTCTTGGTTGGAACCCATTTTCTTTCAGTGTTTGAAATATGTTATTCCAGGATCTTCTAGCTTTCAGGGTCTGTGTTGAGAGATCAGCTGTTATCCTGATTGGTTTGCCCCTAAATGTAATCTGCTTTCTTTCTCTTGCAGCTTTTAAAATTCTCTCCTTATTCTGTATGTTGGACATCTTCATTATAATGTGTCTAGGTGTGGATCTCTTATGATTTTGCACATTCGGCGTCCTGTAGGCTTCTAGGATTTGTGATTCTGTCTCATTCTTCAAGTCTGGGAAGTTTTCTTGTATAATCTCACTGAATAGTCTGTTTATTCCTTTAGTTTGGAGCTCTGTGCCTTCCTGTATCCCAATGACTCTTAAATTTGGTCTTTTGATATTGTCCCATAATTCTTGGATGTTCTGCTCATGGTTTCTTAGCAGACTTGCTGAGCTGTCTATGTTCTTTTCCAGTTGAAATACTTTGTCTTCATTGTCTGATGTTCTCTCTTCTAAGTGATCTAATCTGCTGGTAGTATTCTCAATTGAGTTTTTAAGTTGGTTTATTGCTTCCTGCATTTCTAGGATTTCAATTTGTTTGTTTTTTATTACCTCTATCTCCCTGTGAAATTGATCTTTTACTTCCTGGATTTGTTTGTCAATGTGATCTTTCATTGTCTGATTTTGCTGTCTCATGTCTTCCTTGAGACTCCAGATCATCTGAAGCATATATATTTTGTACTCTTTATCTGACATTCTATCTGCTGCAGCTATTACCTCTTCTAAAGTTGAGTTGACCTGCATTGCTTGTGGTCCTTTCTTTCCTTGTCTTTTCATACTGCTCACATTTCTTTCTGCTTGGTGCAACTGTTGTGTTTTTGAAATTTACCTCCTATTTATTTATATTGCTCTTGTATAGTTGGGAAGTCTCCCTTGCAGGGCGGGTAGTGGCTGTGCTCCTCCCCTAATTAGGGTGGTCTGTCTACCATGCTAATTGGTCGCAGGTCTGCCCCCACTGCAGGCACTGGTGGCTGTTCTGCTCTGACCCCACTCCAATTGTGGTAACGTAACTACCATGCCCTGGGGTCGTTGGTCCTGATCTGGATGTGGGTGGTGGCTCTGCTGTGCCCCCACTCCAATTGGTGTGACGTGTCTACCACGCTGGCAGACCTCTAGGCCGGTGGGTCGCAGTTCTGCACAGCCCCCACTCCCAATGGGGGTACCTGACTACCTCTCCAATGGGTCGCTGAGCCCCCTCCGGACCCGGGCGGCGACCCTGCTCCACCCCCACTCCAACCAGTGTGACGCGACTGCCTCAGTGTTACGTGTCCACCACGTTGGCAAGCTACCTGGCCTGTCTTGCCAGTGGGTCGCAGGTCCTATTCTAGGCATGGGCGGCTTCTCTCTTCAGCACCAGCTGCATTTGGGGTTTCATGGTACCACGCCGGCGGGTCACTTGGCCTGCTCTGGGCGCAGGTGGAAGCTCCCCTCTGCCCCCACAGCACCCAGCAGGACCCTGGCCGAGAAGCAGTCACCACAGGTTCCCTAGCCTTGGGCCAAAGCAGCTTAGGTAGCAAGAACCCCGCCTTTCCGATCTGGATACACTGGGAGCTGGCTCCAGCGAGCGACCCCCGGGGTTCCCCAGCCCCAGGCCAAAACTGTCTCGGGAGTCAGAACCCAGTCGCCCCAAGCTCAGCGCACGCTCCACTCGGAGCTCGCCTTCACAGGCAGTCTCCGCAGATTCCTCAGACCTGGGCCCGGTTAGCCCCGGGAACCCAAGTCCCGGGAACCCAAGTCCCGCTGCTCAGTGCCCGGCGCACACCTTGCCAGGCACGAGCCTTCAAGCGTATTCTCCACAGGATCCCTAGTCCCGATCCTGAGCAAGAAATCTGTCTGCTAGACGAAGGCAAATACCAGCCTGAATTCACCTGTTCCGTAGCTGAATGAGCTGAGATCAGCAGAACAATGGGATGATTACATCATCTCTCCAAGATGGAGGCCGCCGTCCTCCGTGGTCAGACCGGTGACTGTAACCGCCGCTTCTCTCCTCTGTCTCAAGCCGGAACTCCGCACCAAGCGCTGCCGATGTATCACTGGCAGGGGCCCCCCCGAATCCGTATCGCTTTTCTCCCGCTCTGGCACCCTGCCGATCCCCAGCGCGCGCCACAGACAACCCGCCGCGGAGCGATCAGGCTATGCGACCCTCCGTGCGGAGAAATGGAGCTCCCACTGCCGAACCTCGCACGATGGAAACCTGTCTATTAGATTCTGTAGCGCCTCAATTTCACTGGAAATTCCCAACAAGATATCCTTCAGCCGTTTCATATCTTCTTTCACTGGCTCAGTGATGCGGCGCACTGGGGTGATACACTCCCTTCGCCGCCATCTTCTCGTGACCAGTTTCGCTGTTATTGTTCCCAGATGGGGACTGTCAAACCCTGTCAGCCTCAGATACACACGGAGAGCGTTACATCCGCATTCCTGGGATGTGTGGAGGCCCAGGCTTCACCTTCTGCGGCCCTCGATGCAATAACATGTCTACTTCCCTCAGTCTCACCCGGAGCTGAAGCCCACTCACCCACTCACTGACTGTGCCCGCGTGCACCCTCCCCACTCTGTTTTGCTAGCCCTAGTCTATCATCACTATTGGTTCCCAGGAATGGGCCCTGGTCCTTCCTGCACATCCTGTCCACACCCCCTAGGTGGCCACAGTCCACTTCCCCAGTCACCCCTCGGTCTGCTTTGTTAGTGTGAGCCATTGCCTGAAGGTGGGCTTCCACGTAGACCATAGATGGTGGCTCTTCATCTTCGAAATCAAAATATTAAAGATTCCAAGATCCAAGAATTTTCCATAAACCATTAACTTCAACTCATAAATCTTTATAATCTATTTTCAAATCTAACATGTTTGAACATCCATTTTAAAAGAAATTTAAATATCTTAACTATGTGGGAGTGAAGATAGTGAAGTAAGTTTGGGCAGCACACCTGGACCCCTCCAAAGCCCACAGAGGAAGGAATATAGAGAACAGCTCCTGGGGAGGGGTGGCTATTATGGGTTAGATCGGAGGTGTCCCCCGGAAGCTCATGTGTGAGACAACACAAAGTCGGTTGTGAACAAGTTGCCTTGAGAGCCTTAACCTAATGGTGCAATAATCCCCTTGTAGGAATTAACTGGGGGGGTAGTGGAAGGCAGGTGGGGTGTGGCTGGAGGAGGAGGTCCCTGGGTCCCTATATCTTTAGCGTTTATACTTTGTCCATGGTAGGGGAGCCCTTTTTTCCCTGGTGCCCTGTCCCCACCTGCTTCCCTCTGTCATGCTCTTCTGGCATGATGTTCTGCCTCATCTCAGGTCCCGAGGAATGAAGGTGGGCAACCATGGGCCATCTGCAAATGGAGATCTCTGAATCCCAAATAAACGTTTTCTCCTCTAATTGTTCTTATCAAGTCTTTTGGTCTCAGTAACAACAACAACAAAACAGCTGACTAAAACAGGGGCAGTGTCTATATCTAAATCCTGGACAGCTTGAGACATAGGGGGGACTTGGAGTGTGCTGACCAGGGCAGAAAATGATGATAAACTTCCCTGACCTCAATTCCTGGTGAGGGTGGAGTCAGTGGGAGGGGCAGCAGAGAGAGAGAGGGATGGGAAAACCCCGTAAGCCCTTCCTCAACAACAGTAAAAACAAAGCAAGAGAAAACTGGACAGAAAAGATGGTGAAGGGGGTCAAGCAGCTTCACCCAAACTGTGGGCAGAGGCTGTGCGGGACAGGGCGGCCACTTTGCACGGTTTATGCCCCGCTTCCCCAGAAGAAATGGAATCAACACAGCTTCTTCCCCTTCAGAGAGCAACAAGGGGAGCCAGAGAGCATGCTTAAAATGGGGGGGGGTGTCTTGGTTTCCACCCAGAAGGAACTCAGAGAGGAAGCAGTGCTAGTTGAAAGGAAGCTTTAGTAAGAAAGTCCCTCTCCTCACAGGGACCTCTGTAAATAGCTGCAATGTCCACTTTCATCTTTCACATGTTACTTTTCATTTTGGATCAACAGATGTCTCCATATTCCTCTATCCTGGGCCCTCAGCCTGTTTGTGTGTCCCCTCATGCTTTGAAGTATCAACTAAAACTTTTCTGCCTTCATTTCTCTTTCCCAGTCTCTCACCAGCTCCTCCGAGTCCTGCTCTTCCCTCTTGCATTACCCACTTGCGCCTCAAATCCCCCCACCCATCTATCTCTTCTTTTCAACTTTTTTCGCATTATTCATCTTTATCTTTTGTTTTGTCTTTCTTTTTTTCCTTTGCCCAATTATCATTTTTCCTCCCCCCTTTTAACCTACATATATTGTAATAGTAATTTTACTATTTTTGATAAATACTTTCTCACTCTAATCCAGAATATTACTACTGTTTTATTCCTGAATTAGAAGAACTGCAGAGAACATTTTCAACAAGTTTTTCCCCCTAAAGTTCATGACTCTGAGGCTTTGCTCTGAAATTATTGCAGTTAATAGTGTTCAGTGTCTTCTCTCAAAGTGAGGTTGATGCTGGTATT
Source organism: Ictidomys tridecemlineatus (assembly GCF_052094955.1). NCBI lineage: Eukaryota > Metazoa > Chordata > Mammalia > Rodentia > Sciuridae > Ictidomys > Ictidomys tridecemlineatus. Next base: position 176,279,939 of record NC_135479.1, read on the forward strand.
AGCTCCCTATAGTTCCTGTGGATTGCCCTGAGTCTAGGTGACTGTTTCCTCTCTGAGGGCAAATTAGGCAGCATGAGTGACACCATGCTGCAGTAACAACAATCCCAAATTTCAGTGGCCTAACAATACAATGAAAAAAAGTTTGGTGTTAGTTTCTCGCTGTACCCCGATTCCCTCTCAGGGGTGCCTGGGAGTCTGCTCTACAGCATCTGCACTTTAGGACCCTGGCTCCTGGAACAGCTGTCCTCTGAAATGTCACCATACAGAGAGAAAGGGAATGTGGAGATGGCTGGTTGGCATTTACAGATACCATCTGGAAGTGACCAGTGGGACACCATAAAGTTGGGCATAAACAACCCCTTCCCAGAGCCCATGGCCTTACAATATGGGTCTGTAACTCATCCCATCAGCAGCAAGGGGGCTCTCCACTTTTTGGGTCTGGGATGGCCTTCTGATTGGCCTTGTCCACTGGTAGCACAGCAAATGTGATGGGACCTGGGGCTCCAAAGGGATTGTTGATGGGGTTCATTAGTTATTCTTTTCCAACAGCACACCCAGGCTAGTCTGCTGGGTGCTGAAGAACTCTGACCACCAGCTCCACCCCAGGCCTGTGGTGAGGCTGACTCTAGGTGGATTGGCCAGGTGCTGTGGACACTTGAATGAGACCATGTCGGATCAGCAGAACCCAGCCCAGATCAGCTGAATGGCTGAGAGACACATGGATGCACAAGCAACAAAATTGTTAGTTGTTTTGAGGCCCTAAATTTTGGGATGTTTTGTTACGCAGCTGTCACCAACCACTATGTAAGATGTCATTACTACTCAACTTTCACTTCCCCATAGAAAACTGCACAGCCACACCCAACTTCAAGAAAGAGTGAATATAATGCTGGAAAATGCCCAGAGAATAGCTGGGTACACTGGTTGGACAGCAGAAATAACCAGCAGAGGTGGATACTCAAGGAATCAGAGGTCAGGGAGTCAGAAAACCAAAGAAAGGCAGATGTAGAAGAATATGTCACACACTTTGGTCCCTGAGTCCAAAACCCTGAACAATGCAGACAAAACTGCCATTGTCCCTTCATGACAAGAAGTAACTTCAATACTCTCCACCTATAGGGAAGGAGATAGTGCTCTTTAAAAATAAGAGAGAACAAAGTCAGTCCACAAACCCTGACAGGTAAGAGTTGACATCACATGGCTGCACCTACTGCAAGTCAACCTGATTTCCCTTCTAGGTCTGCGTGGCCCAAGCCTAGCAGAAGGCTTCCTTTCTTCAGCCCTGCCCTGGCTCTCCATGATCCAGAATCTGACACTGTCCCCAAGGATACCTGGAGGGCTCTCTGGTCCCAGGTTCTTGCTGTGTTCTTATTTGACGTTTCTCTGAAGCTGCGGATTTGGGGAAACAGGCAGGAGAGGGGACTGTTTTTGAGATTTCCCATGGCCTCCACGCCTTTTTTATTCTGGCTGCCCCTGAGAATCTTGTGGGCAAGAGTCACTGACCACTGTGGCCCAAGGGCCTCCCATGCCCCCATGGACCAGCTGAACTCGAATCTCCCTGAGGGGACCTAGGAGAGCTGCCATTCCTTGTAGAATACCCCCAGCAATGCTGAAGTGCTATTTTGAGGCATGCCTAGGCATTTTCATATTTGGAATCCTCTTTATTAAAAATATACAAAGTTATAAATGAAAAAAGTATGAAAGTCAATATTTATTTGGAAGCTGAAAAGAAACCACACAAAATCACACATTTTGAGAAGCTAAGGAACACCACCACCATCTCGAGACTTAGAAAGACTGTAAAACATTTTTTGTTAATTAGCTGCCTCATAAGACTGTAAGATTTTAACTTCCCACACTCCCAATTCATTCTTGTCTGCATATTCTTTGATCCAACGTTTATGGCATAGATTTTGTCATATAAATTTCTACAGCAAAAATAAATTCAGTTGTCTCTATTTTAGTAAAAGTGATAAAATTGCTTTATTTTTAACATAAAACTAATTTACTTATTGAAATGCATAAAAATGAATGCTTTGCTAACATTTTTGATAAATTCTAAAATATTATGAAATATCCACATTAGTCTCATGAAAGAGAAAAATATACACATATGTACAATATATTCATCTGTACACATATGTATAGTTTTCTACATTTATATATGTATGTTTGTAAGCATCATCTGTTTATTTACCTCTGAATGATGTCTAAATAGCAGTATGTGTTTTATATTTAAGTCTTCTTGGGCTGCTATAAGAAAATACCATACACTGGTTGACTTAAAAACCAGAAATGTTTCTTACAGTTCTGGAGGCCAGAAGTCCCTCATCAAAGTCTGACAGGGTTGGCTCCTGGCACATGCCTCCTTCCTCCTGTGTCCCCACCTGGTCTTTGCTTGGTATGTGTGCCATGGAGAGGCAGACATGGATCTGCCCACAGCTCTCCTTTGTCCCCCAAAGGCTCCTGTGTTGATCCTCTGGCCTCAGCAAAGCAGTGGAGGCCTGAACTCATCAGTGGATGAAGCCATCGGGGATTCCTATTGGAGGGCATTACTGGGATGGTGGAAGCTGTTGGAGCTGGGACCTGGGTGGAGGGAGTAGGTGGGTGGGGCCTGCCCTGGCAGGGTTTTGCTTGTCCCTGGCCCTACCTCCTTTCCTGCTGTTTTTTTTCTCTCCTGACCTCCATGAGCTTAGCTGCCTTCGTCCACCACACTCTTCTGCATTCTGTCCTTCCTCACCATGGGCTCAGAGCCGTGGAACCAGCCAACCCTGGACCAGAGTCCACCTTTCCTTCTTTCAGTTGCTTAACTCAGGTGTTTTGTTGTAATGATAAAAATCTGGCGGAGGCCCCCAGTGGCTTGGCACTGGGTACGTTTCTGGGTTTTAGGTCTTTGTCCTGGGAAGCCAAAGGCCTTATCAGAGCTTGGCAATCTTCCTCTTTATCTCTTCCAAAGCTTCACTTCTGTTTTGGGAAATGTGTTTTGGCCCATCGAGGCCTCGTGGCCTTGTGAGGCCCTGCTGTGGGCTGAGGCAGGAGCCAGGCAGCACATGTCCCAGTTCCCGCTCTGCCACTTGCCACCTGTCCACGCCCGGGCAGCCTCCCTCACCTCTGGGCCTCATTGCTGTTTTGGGATGCGGGGAGGTTGCCAGTGAGTTCACGCTGGGGAAGAGCAGAGGGCATGGCAGCCAGGGTGAGTGTGTGGGGGGGCTGTCCTCACCCCGAGGACCAGCCTCTGGTCACCCAAGCAAAGAGAGGGCATCTGCTTCCCACACTGAGCTGGCTCCACTGGGTGGGAAGGGGAGGAGAAGGGGACTGCAGGGAGGCCTCTCTGCGAAACAGCAGCATCTCGGGTCGATTTAGCCACGGACAGGAGGAAACTTCTGTAGGTGGTCAGCTTCACCTACACTTTACCTCGGCGCCAGTCCACTGGAGAATGGCCTGAGGGCTGTTTCCCAGGGGACCCCCTCCCCCTTCGCTCCTCCCACACTCCCTCCTCCCTGTCCTCCCTCCGCCTCCTGCCCTCCTCCCCCTCCCTCTCTCCCTTCCTTCTTCCCGCTGTCCTCCCCTCTTCCCTCCTCCCATGTCCTTCCTGGTGCCCTCTCTGTCTCCCTCTTTCTTCCTCTGATGCTATTTGCTATTCATCAGCTGCAGAGCTGATATGAATGCACAAGATGGATTCCTCCAAATGGCTTTTCCCTAAGAGATGATAGATTGCTTTTCTCCATCAGTGCAAACCAGAAATTGCAACAGATGAGGCATGTCTGGACACCCTCACGCCAGAGCATTCTGGCTTGGGAAGCTTCGGCCTCTGGACAAACTTGGAGGCACACTCATGGTCCACAGCTGGAGGGGAGGCTGGGTCAGCTCTGCAGGTCTGAGGCAGGTGTGGGGCTCTCCCCTCAAAGCCTCCTGCTTTGTCCAGGTACCATGAGTTTGCTTTTGCAAGTCCTTCCCCAAGTATCCACCATCTGGTCCTTCAGGGATGAGTGACAGGTGGCTTCAGTGGATTCAGGGAAGACTAGCAAGAGAGGAAGGGGAAAACCTCAGCCTCACTGGAAAACCAACAAGACAGTACATTTTGCAGACTGTGGACTGATAACATTTGCATCATTGTAGATATAAAGTCTGCTTTTGTCGGGTGAAATGAGATACTCCCTGTCCTCCTCCATGAATTCAACAGGAGCAAAAGGGATTGTTCAAGCCTCACAATCAACTCATCAGTGTCCTCAGATCCCGGAAGTGTCTTCAGCATCTGCAGTATGTGGAGTTACCAGAGTGGCCACTTCCTGCTTCTCCGAAATCAACCAGTGGAGCTCCCAGCAAGACCCCTGTGCCTGCCAAAGAAACCCAGGTTTGCCATTAACTCCATCTTAGTGGTTCCTGTTCTCTCCTGTAGCTAAGACCCCATGCCAGGGCCAATACAGCCCCACAGGAGTGACAGTTACAGTCTGGTAGATTCACAGAAAGTTACTTCTGATTAATAGAAAGTGCAGTCCAGTGTAGGGGGTGGTGCATTGATCAGGGGGCTCCTCCTGAGCCACCTCCACCCTCAATGAGCAGGAACAGAGTGACAAGGCCATAGACCTGGCCTTGATGTGCTGTGTGTCCCAGCTGCTCACCTTGTTCAAGGAGATCCTCACAACTGCAAGGCAGGCTGCCAAGAGAGGTTCACTGTTTGCTCAGAAAGAGTGGGAAACAGGTTTGGCCCACCTAATAGCTCAATGGCCACCTCCAGCCTCTGTTTCTGCAGTCTTTATAAAAAACCAAGCATGATATCTGCTAGGTTAGCTAAGGGGTGGGTCTAGACTTTCAGAGAGCAGCCTCACTGCTGCCCAGGTCATGCTGAGAGTCAGGGGAAGGTCCTGGAGGAGGAGGAGACCTACAGTGCTAGGAATGTCAAGATCTGCAGTGGCCCTTCCTGGGCGGGGTGCAGAGGGGCTACCTGCACCCTCATCGTTATTGCAGTGACCTGCCATTATAAGAGCCATTACTGCAGTCTGTGTGGTGATGGTTTCTTTGCATTTTTGTGGTCTTGGCTGTTGACTTTGCTGTTTCACCTGCCAAAGTGGGAAGACAGGAGCAGTGTGCCTCATGGAGAGGACACAGAGAAGCTCCACCAAGATCCAAGTCAGAGTGAGATCTGCCAGTTCAGAGCTGATGAATCAGCAATGTGGATTCATAAGTTCTTCTGAAGTAGAAGCATAGCAAAAGAGGCGGTGTGTTGATTCAGGGATGGAACCATTGTGATAAGAGGCTTGTGGAAAAGATCCCTGTAACTCCCCTAGAGAGAAAGAAAATGGTCCAGGAGTTTATGGGAAGGAGATCCTGCAGGGGTGATGGGGTTAGAATAAGTAAGTTCAAGTCAAAGGTCAAGTAGGTGAGGCCCTGCATATGTTAATGAGCCTGATTTATCCATCTCACAATAGACACATGTTTAATACCATGTTGTACACAATAAATGCATACAATTATTTTTTCTCAATTAAGAGTCTATTTTAAAAAATAAGGAAAACAAACACTAAATGATACAAAGAAGTGCAAAGAAAAAAAAAGAAAAATAGCTACCTCATAACAACAATCGACTTCTGCTTTGGGAAATAGTGGGCCAAATTATTCCTAGAGTCTCCACCTCTCTCTGCCCTTTTGTGGTTAGTGGCCCACATTTGAGGGTGAATTCATGTCCTGCCCAATGCACTGGCTGTTATTTCAGAAATGGTTAAACAAGAACTCTAATGACACAGCTATGAAACCTGCGATTTCCAGGTTTGCACGAGGTACGGGCCTTGTTCTAGGCTGCTTGGGATATTTAAAGTGCTTCGTCTCTTGGAATTTTTATGACGCCGTGACTCATATTTATAGCTGTTTTACTGGGCTAATTTTCCATGCTGCATCTCACTGGCCCGTCCCAGACACCCTGCAAGTTAGCTCCCTGCTCTGCCCCGGGGTGGCAAATGTCAATCATTCTGAAGTCTCTGAGGACCATAAGCTTCCCAGGGCCTGGAAGTTTCTCTTCTAGCATAATGAGCAGGAGGAGAGGGAGCTCCCCTCCCTTTAACATTTCCAACTGTCCTAACAGCTATAAAGAGGCCCCATAAAATCAATGGGGTAAATGTTAAATGAGGCACCAGGTTCCACCATGATAAATTAACAGGACCATATTAATAGCCTCTCCTTCCTGTAAAGGTCTGTCAGATCTCCCTGTGACGTGGGTTGCCTGGAGCAGGGCCTCGTTGTCAGTCAGGGAAGAACAAGGGATTGCGGCATTTGGTTCTAAGCCTATCTCTGGATTTGAGACTGGTGAGACCACATGTACCTCAACAACCCCAAGCCCAGTGAGTTTATTTATTATATTATATTTCTATTGGTATAGGGGTGGGACCCAGGGGTGCTTTACCACTGTGCTACATACCCAGGCCTTTATTTATTTTTTAAAAAATATTTGATACAGCCTCACTAATGCTGAGGCTGTTCTGGAACTTCCCATCTCTCTGCCTCAGCCTCCCGTTTTTCTGAGATGACAGTGAGGTATGTACCCTTGCACCCAGCTGAGTTCATTTGTTTTTAAACCTCACTTGGGGCTGAACTTGGAAAACAGCTCTGTGCAAATCAAACAGGTCTGGCTTCTTCTGTGGAAGAGCTTGCACCTGCTTCTCTTGGTCTCAAATTCTTACAATGGAGCAGGGTAACTGGTGACATTATTCTTCTAGGAGGGGCATGTGAAGTCTGAACTGAGAATATTCTGAACCCAGGGTGACCAAGCCTCCAAATGAGCTTGGGACTGGGTTTTTTTCCCAGTATTTTCTGGCATTTGGAGGTATAATTGGGAAAAACCCAGACCAACTGGGAGGAGCTGGGTACCTTGCGGATGGGACCTTTTCCATGAGTGTCTGTTAGAGGGCCCCCACCCCATCACAACAGGAGAGAGGAGGGTGAGGGGAGGCAGAACACGTCCAATCTTATTCCAAACTTAGGTCTCTTTCAGGCAACATCCTAGAAGAGGCAAAGGAGGAACGACTCCCCTTCCTCCTCACTCTGGCCCCCAAAGTCCACCTTCACCTGCTTAATTCAGTCCCTTGTTAGCTGATTTCTTTACACCGTCATTTATTGAATAGAGTCCCCAAGGTATGAGTCTACGTGGCCTGTGTGTCAGAAAGAGTTCGCTCCATCTCCTTCCTATCTGTCTGTCTATCTATCTATCTATCTATGTATCTATCTATCTATCTATCTATCTATCTATCTATCTATCTATCTATCTATCTATCATCTGCCTTCCCATCTCCTATTCTATCTCTGTCTTCATTCTGTGTTTGAAGTGCACATTTTCAGACTCCCTAATCAACTTAACACAGATGTGCCTCCACCTGAGCTGGTCATGTCCGGATAAGCCCGTCATCATTGGGAAACGTCATCCATGTTAACAGGGGCTTTAATGCACCCAACCCCGGAGTGTCAGAGCTTGGCAGCCCAGCTCAGGGTAGAGTGTGGGTTGTGTGCTGCTGGGGTGGGTGGCCGACTGGGAGCAGTGGCTTGCCACCACGGCCCGGCAGAGCAAAAGCACTAGCTCAGGAAGAGATCAAAATTCAAAATCCAAAGCATAGTTTCCCCCCAACACCAGTTGCTCTCTCACAGTCATAAGTTGAACACTCATCCAGTAGATGCCACCTGGGCTTATTTCTAGGCATGTTCAGCCTGATGTCTCCAGAGGAGCCTCACTGATTCTGACTAACCTCTGGGCACACATGGGAAGTCTATCGATATGTCATTCTGTCTGTGCCTTTCTGTTGGCGGTGACTCTGGGCCCATGGGACCATACAGGACAGTGTCATGGGCAGAAGCAGTCCTCAGCTCTCCTTTGCTGGGTGCTGTGTGCACTTAGGTCTCCTTTACATTTCACCTCCTTGGTCTTCCCTGGAGCTGATGTTCAGCCGATCCTGGGAAGCTAGCACCCTGCCTGGAATTCTCATGGGGCCATCTTTTCTCTGCCCTCTAGAGCCAGGTGGCCTGAGGAGCTCATGGCAGCCAGAAAGGAAAAAGGACCCAGGTCTCTTCTCAAACACTGGGAGCCGCGCCACCGTCATCACTCAGAATCAAGTCGGGAGGGCAGGACGGGCAGACCAACTGGCACCTGTACGCCTCCCAGGGCACCCTGCAACCTCCAGACCACGACTTATTAACCCAGGGGAGCTGGAAGGGCTCCTTCTGTTAGAACGCCTACTTTGTTTGCCTATTATTCAGGTCAGAACTAAAATCCCGAGGTTTAAGGAGCCCAGGGTCCTGTGATTACAAACCTTTAAGAGCTGTGCCTTCCGTAGTGGACTATTAATGATCTGGACACACCTTGGGGTTTGAAGACTGAAATGCCCAAGCTTCTAGGGTTTCAGGAGAGTTCAGGGATGAGGACGAGTGGGAAAGCACAGAACTAGTCTGACTGCCCACCCCCATCCCAGCGCGCAGAGACTGCAAGTTTGTGGGTGGTGAAATGAGCCTCCCCCAACCTTCTCAGTCCAAGCAGCCAGTTGTTTCTGCTCCGCTGTCTTCGTGTGGTCCCCGCCAGAGCAGGAGGGACATAGAAGATTAACAAATGTAATCTTAAAATGTTTACTTGAAGAAAATACATTTAAATGCATTTTTTGCTAAAGTCAAATCAATTCATTAAAACTTAAGAAACTAGCAGTGCAAAATCTGTGCCTCCCGCATACCAGAGGCACCTGTGCACTCTAACGGGACAGTGTGCAGAACATACCAGTGAGCCAGCACCAGGTGTTCACCTGGACATGAAAGGAGGGCGGGGCTCACTCATTGGAAAGAAGAAAGACCAGAATTCCCCCCATCTCCTTAGGAGACAAGTGGGCTGCACTTAGGGGCCATGTCTGTGGTGGTACCACAAGCCCAGCCCACCAGGGCCATCTCCTATATGTCTGTCTTATGACAGGCTCTGGTGTGAATCCTGGAGCCCAGCAGACAGGGCCCCAGGAGGGAGACTGTTACCTTGTCTTGTACCATCCACACGTCTCTCATTCACTGGGTCTCGTGCTGTACCAGAGACGTCCTCAGAGTCCTGCGCCATATGCTTGCTAATCCCCTGCCCTTAAAGTCAGGGGGAGATGGCCCCTGGGACAGGAACCCCTTCACTGTGGTGGGCTAAGCCTTTTCACATAAGTTGACTCAGACAATCCAAAGGAAGCCCCTTTGTAGAGAAAAGTGGGAATAATCCCCAAGGCTTTGAGGGGTGTGGGGACAGGTCTCAGGAGTGAAATCCACGCCTGTGTGCTCAGCCTCAAGGCCAACTGAATGGGAGTGCCCTGGGGATCACTGGAAGAAGCCTCTGTTTCATAAAGATTTCTCAGGGAGTCGTTTGGCAGCTGAGAGGCAAGAGTAAGCACAGCAGCCCTCTGCTCAGCTTTGCAGCAGGGCAGGGTAGGGCAGGACCAGACTCTGACCCCTGCACGGGTGTCCCCTGGTATCCCTTCCAGCCCTCATGCCCTGTGGTGTGGACACTGGCCTTGGGTCTCTCCAGGGAGCAAGATCTGATCTCACACTGCAGTATTTTTGAACCACAGCTGAAGGAGTCCACTGTGTTTATTTCCTTTCCAGATTCAAGTATTTGTTTTAAAATTTAAATTTATAAGTGTTTACACTTTCTGCTGTTTGCCCATTCAAATAGCATCATGATAAACAACTGTAAGTCAGAGAGTGAATGATCTCATTGCCCAGCCCTCTCTCCAAAGTGCTTGTAGTCGGTGCACACGGTTTTAGTGGTGAGTGTGTCTGTGGAAGTGCAAGTGTGCATGTGTGCGTGTGTGTGCATGTGTATGTGTGTGTGTGCGTATGTGTGTGAACATAGGTGTGTGCATGTATGTGCATGCAGGTGTGTAGGTGTGTGTGTGCATGCAGGTGTGTCTGTGTGTGTGTAGTTGTGTGTGCATGCAGGTATGTGTGTGCATGCAGGTATGTCTGTATGTATGTGCAGGTGTGTGTGCATGCAGGTATGTGTGTGCATGCAAGTGTGTCTGTGTGTATGCAGTTATATGTGCATGCAGGTATGTCTTTATGTGTGTGCAGGTGTGTCTGCATGCAGGTATGTGTGTGTGTGTGCACATATGTGCGCGCTGGGCAGGCGTGTGTCTCTCTCTGCATGCTCCTTCACGTGGGTGCATCCTCAGCTTCCTGAGCTGCTGTACCAGACCTGCTGCATTTACCCCAGGATTGCTGCGCCCCCTACGTGTGGTTGTTCCGAAGGCTGAGCACACCCCTGGCCACCAGTGTCTGTGGTGTGGCAGTCTCCCCTGCTCTCCAAAGTAGCCCAGTAGGCATACTTCCACATTTCTCCTTTTCATTGTTTGCACAGATGTTTTTTGTGGGATTATCTAGAAGTCTAATTGTGAAGTCAGAGAAAATGACAGTTTAGAATATGTGCATATATTTTGAAATATGTTTATATAGCTGTGTAAATGTGAATGCATGATACATATACATACCTACCAGAAGAACAGGTTCCTAAACAACCCAACGTTTGTGTGTGTGTGTGTGTGTGTGTGTGTGTGTGTGTGTGTGTGAGAGAGAGAGAGAGATGACCACTCCCATTCTTACCTTCAGGTAATTAGGTATTCTGAGTCCCATCCCCAGTACCTTCGTGCACACTCTGATCAGAAATCACTAGTTCAGGTCCTTGCTACTGTTTTGACTGCATGGTGACCAATTCCCTCGGTCTCTGTGAGGTTCATGTGTCCCCCACACCCAACATCGGCAGTGCCTGGCACCTTCTCATACCTCTGTCCACGGGTGTCCTCCCCTCCCCGTGTGAAGGGCCCCTGTGCATTTCCCTCTCTCTGTCCACCTGCCCACATGGCCCCCGCCTCCTGCTCTTCCTCTTAATCTCCCAGAGTGACCCATGTCCCCAAGCATGCACCCATCTCTGCAGCAGATCTTCTTTGACTGGACTTTTAGGATGCACCAGGCTCAGGGCACTGCAGGCAGGGTGTGTACAGGGCAAGCACATACCTCTGTACCACAAACTGCCATTGACCCTTCCAGTGGCTTTCAGTGAGAGAGCTGCTTGGTTAGGGCAGCTTGTGCTGGACTTCTATCACCAGAAGAACCTGCCACCACGTTAGTTCTGCCTCCTGTCCTCCAGCCAACACTCGTGTGGTGTGTGGCTTTGTGTTTCATAATGGATGACTGAAACAGGGCAGAGCTGCTGCTAAGTCCTTCCCTGCACAGCCTGCATCCTCCCCAGCAATGGGCAGCTTCGGGGCCTCAGCCATTCTGGTGTTAATCAGCGTCCACCATGCCCTTCCCACACAGAATGGCCACGCAGGTGTGCCACGCTCTGCCCAGGCCGGGGTGCTTCTGCAGCACAGACACGGCCTTCCTGAGGGTCCTGTGGGAGGCAGATTCTCCCAGGCTAGACGGAGACATGGCAGCAGAGCCACAGGGTGGAGCCAAACCAACCCCACTAGGAGGCAACCAGATGGCATCGAGGTGCTCCTGGGAAACAGGCTGAGAATGGCCAGGCACAGGCTGGAAGGAAGCTTGGTCTGCCGTAAAAATACCTTCCAACCTTCCCTGGTGAAAGGACACACGGGAGGTGGCTGAGAGCTTGTTGGACGCGAACTGGGTGGACCTCCACTTACTAGGGATGAGTCAGGAAGGCCACCTGACCTGAGGCCACTTCCCTGGCACAGACCCGACTTTCTCATCTCAAGAGTCACTGGCCCAGGAGTTACGAAAGCTTGACTCACAGCCTTTGAAGCCCGGCCACGGTGGCACTGGACCAGATCAGATGGCACAACCTCATTAGTATTCTGACTCACACACTTTGATTTTAAAAAATACATGGCCTTGGACGTTACCCAGGTAATTTTATTTTGAATCACACATTTTAGCCAAACTTCTTTAAATGATTTATTTAGAATGAAAAAGACAGCAATCAGGCCATTTACCTCTTCTGATTTTCCCACTCAGCCATACCTTAAATGATTCCAACATTTTTAATCCACCACAGACATAAATAAAAGGTTGCATCTAGCATTTAGGTCACGTTGAGATTTTCTGTCTCAATAATAGTGGTAGTTGTCTAAGAAATTCTTCCAGGCAATTATAAATATGTCAAAATAAAGTAAAAGCATGACGTTGGAGACTGCGCCCATGATAATCATTGGAAAGCAGCCGTAAGTGTCCTGTACCTGTGATTAAACACCCCTTTGCCACGCACACTCCCATGGATGAGCTAAAGCTGACTTGGCCCTGGTCCCATTTTGAGAAACTCATTATGAAGAAAGGCATGTTTTTCCTAAGCAAAGTTTTCAAGGAGATCGGAAATGAAAAGTAGCAGTAATGTTTTTATATTATAAGTTTGGCTTCCAGGGAAAGATGAGAGAGGGAAATCTCTCCTAGCCTCAGGATGTGCCATTCCAGTCTGTGGAATGCTGGGATTTTAGGTAGAATATTTATGGAGGTCAGAAGAACTGGGAAAATTTAAACTGGCATTAATAAGAAAAATTTTCTATACAGAATAGATAGGAGCCTCCATATAGAGGAGGCTCAACTTTCAAAGGTCTGCATTCCTGGTGGCTTGTGAGTTCTTTGTGTGCCATGTGGGGAGTGGCCTATCAAGGGGGTTCCAATGGAACTGGGGCACTTTGGAGGAAGATAGACACGTTGTGGTTAGGGTGACCACCTCTCTGAAGCTACCCAGAACCGAGGATCCTATGACAAAGTAAAGAAAGTTCCAGACCAGATAGGGTGGTCAGGAGGCTCATCTCAACCCTTGGGCAGAGCACCTCCTCGGCCAGAGCACCAAGCACAGGCAGGTTACCCTCAGGCCTCCCCACCTGGGAGCACCTGGGAGGAATTGCCAGGATCGACTAGGAGCCCGGGGATATCCTCACTCTGGACTGACCGAGTTCATGGCCCTGGGAGGAAGAGCCCCTAAACAGAGCCAGATTTGATTTACTGCCAAACCAGATGGATGCAGCAAAGTTATACCAGATGACATTAAGATAAATAAAGAAATATGACATGAACTGCCCTTTAGTACATGGTACACTTATTGTTAAAATAAGTGCTGAATTAGTTTAAGTGGGGAGAGGAGAAATACACATCTCTGCAAAGACTACTTAGAGGGTGAAATGGAGGGCATGTGCCTGGTCCTTCCCAGTTCCTCCTCATTGTGTCAAATGGCCCTGGGACCAACACAAGTAATTTAGAAGCTTGTTCCAGAAAATTCTCACTCCTGAAAGATTAAACTGTGAACCAGCCAAACGGCTTTCTTATCAGGACCAAGAGCTTGCTCAGTGGGACTTGCTACAAGATCTCCCATCACTGTGCCTCCCATCTAAAGCCTGAGGGGAGGAACAGGCTTCTCTCTGGACCCCAGGATCGCTGATCTGTACACCCTTGGTTCTCAGTGAGATCCGAGCTGGAATAGCAAGGAGCTTTCCTCTGATGACCTTTCTCATGCCTCAGCAGGGCCAGGCCCCAGCAGAAAGGATTCCCGCATTCTGAAGCCTAAATTCCCATCCATCCAGCCCCTGTATCAGACCTAAGCTCTTTGGAGACACACAGAGACACATAGAAAACTGCAGTCCCCAGGAGAAGTGCCCACACATGTCACTGGGTAGCCCCTTTTCCTGGACCAGTGATGGGAAGATTGGGGCTAAAGCAAAGGGTGTCAAGTGGTACCTTCAGATCATAAACTGGTGAAGTGCTGTGACGTGGACATCCACATTCAACCTGAAAGGACTCTTTGTTTAGCAGCCCCAGAGAGGCCTCAGGGGCTCTGAGAGTCTCAGAGGGTCACTGAGCCTCATAAGTGAGACACCTTTCCTCAAAAGGCCAAGGAAAGGCCAGTGGAAACCTGGAGGCAAGGCCATGCAATAAGGATCTGCATAGATTTTGCTTCTGTGGACCAGGGTCAGGCCCCGTTGGGCTTCCTAAGTTCCCGGCCTGCACAGCAGGTGTGTGGACAGCCCAAGAGCCTGCCTTGGGCCCAATCCCCAGGAACACCCTGCCCTGCAAGGCCCACCTCCTAGGCAGCCCAGGTGCAAATTCTGTAAGCACTGGCCTGATGGCCCTTCCTGAAGCTCCTTATAGAGATGTCCTTCCTCACTGCAGAAGTCCAGGGTACTCAGCTCTGCTTGGTCAGTTCATCTTTCTGCCAGTCCTAGTGGTGATCGGACAGCAGGGAGGCAGTATTCCTGGGGTTCACAGCAACCCACAGGTACTCTCAGAGATTGGTGTTAGGGAAGGAGGAGGAACAGCTGTCTCCTGGCATCTCTGATACCTGGACACCAGCAGCAGTGAGCGTGGAAATCTAGAAATCAGGAGAAATAGTAAAGCCATGCAGTGGGAAATCAGCATCAGGTATTTTCTTTTCATTTGGTGGAATTGGGGGCAGAAAGAATCTCACTGGGTTCAGCTGCTTCATAAAGATATTTCTCATGAATAACTGGCTTTATTTTTATTTTGAAGCTACAAAAATTAACCCCTATTTTTAGAATAACAGGACAAGGACATTTATAAAGGCGAATTTACTAGAAATTACATAAGAATGTGGAAGTCATTTTTCTCTGGGTAGACCGGCTTTGAATTCTTTTCTATTTGTATGCAAATGTCAGATTCCAGAAAAGATTGCTTACTTATTTATTTCTTTATTTTTACAATACTGAAATCATATTTACTTCACAAAGTTTAGACGAGCAGAATCCCGATTTGAGAACAAGGCTGCTGTTCCAAGATCCGGTTTAGAAAATCCATTTCTGCATCCAAATGTGCTCTTTTAGTCTGCACAGAGCCCACATTACTCATCTTAATTTTTCTATGTATATAAATTACTCTGTTTTTTTTTAATTTTTTTTGCACGAGGATATGATGATTTACTGATTTTTTAAAGTCAGCGTTGAATTTTCAAAGAAGCACCAGCCCAGCAGCCTAGTGGTGCAGAAGCTCAGCTGGCCTTCTGGCTCTGCAGCCCGGCCCCGCCTCTGCCTTCTCCCCTCCCACTGGCTTTCCCTAGCTGGTCTCTTCCTTGACAGGTCCTTTATCTGATCGCCTCCATTCTTACTATATTTTCAATCCTTTCTGGGACAACAGCTTGCCATTTCAACGATTGCTAATGGTATTCTTAATTATCTGCTGCCTAATGAGAAATTACAAAACAATTTGGTCTCCGCAGCAACATGAGTGACCAGAGGATAATTGTCATTTGGGGACAGTGTTCTTAACATCTAACTTCCTTGCTGCAGAGAAGAGCTTGTGTGACAAGAGCTGTTCAGAAGGAAGCAGGTTACTGCAGGGGAGCGATGAGGCCATGAGCATTTGACAGCTAGTTCAATTCTGCTTTCAAATTTAGAAAGGCCAGGAAAATCTGAGCAGGGGCGGAGGCTTCAGCTCAGGATCCCAGTTCACCCTGGATAGTCGACTGCGTCTGGGCATCGTTCAGAGCTCCCGGCAGCTGCGCCAACATGCCACACCTCAGAGGAGAGGTGGCCTCGGAAGGCAATTGCTTGACCCTCTGGTTTTCAGGACTGTTATTAACACTGCACAAAATTTGCTTTGTTCTCCTTCATTTTTTTTTTCTGGCATGTTGCTCATTAGCTGGGATCCTTCCCTCCAAGTGATAAGTGAGAGGTGAATCCAGTTGGAATGGATGAACATTAGCCAGACACCTGCTTAGTGACTTGCCTGCAAATGCCCTGGGTGGTGCGCTGTCCATTTTAATTTAATCAATACCTGAACTCACCTCTCACACACCGAGGCAGGAGGAGAGCCCTGATGGGAGTGACAGAGACCCTGGATTGTAGAGATCATCTGAGGGCCTGCTCCAACCCCCAGGCATTGGACACCTTCTTTGGGCCCACCTACAGCTGCCAGTGTAAAGAGCAACCCACAGGTGACATTGCATGCTGTTGCTGTTTATTTTGATTGTTGACATCATAGTCAGTTGTTTTTAACATCAGAACCACCTGGAAACCTTGAGGGACAAAAACTGCTGGGATCGCCCGGTTTCCAATGTGGTGAGACTGGGACCCGAGATGATGCACTGGACAGGTCCCCATGGAGACTGTGGGTCCAGAGGCTACAGGAAACCACTGCTGTGTGCTATGAGGCATGTTCCTGTCAGTCATGAAGAATTCCCCCTGGCAGTTGCAGGGAGCTCAAGTTGTCACCCGGCACACAACCCACATATCCTGGCTGCACTTATCTGCACAGATTCTTGCAGCCCTGACGAGCACAACGCATCAGCAAGAGACACAGGGGAGCCCGGTGGCAGGGAGAAGGCACCAGGCTGGTTTATCTTGTAGGTCTTCAGTTGTAGAGAAAGCAGAGGACACCACAGGGTGGACTTTTGTGCATAGGGAAGAAGCATGAGTGGGGTGAGGCCTTCCACGATCATGTCCTGTCTGCAGTGTGGCTGGACCTGGTCATGAGTGGATGGGGGTCCTGGGGACACCCACAGTCCTCCTTCTGAAGTTCAGGATTCACCCCACGAGGAGCACGGGGGAGCTCTTATTTTGTCAGGTAGAAAGTAGACGAGCTTGGGGGTCCTTTGGGTCAGCAGTAAGTGGCTATTTAAGACCCTTTTTTGTAGTTTGTTTGCATATTGAGTCTCACACCACAGGTGCACAGAACTGGGCTGATGGGACCAAGGCGACCCCCCCCACCCAGGCTTACCTGGTCCTCATCTGGCCCTGTGCACAACCTGCCCTGGTGGGAGTTGTCCTCCCGTGGTGGATGCCCACATGGGACCACCCCCTTATACAATGCTTGTGTCACACACCTGTGTGTCCACCAGCCACAGGGATGCTGCAGGGAGACAGTACCTTGGCCACAGAATGCTATTTTATTCTGCATTTTTCCTTCTCTAATCTACTTTAGGTCCCCATGTTTACAGGTGCACATCTGATTTATTCTTGGGTGGCTGTTGATGAATATAGACCCACCATCCATTTTCCAAACCCTGTGGGTCCAGCTAAAGTTCAGGATTTAAAAGTTGCTCAGAGTTTACGAGAAACACATTTATCAACCACGCCATCAGGTGCCCGTGGAGGTCCGGGGCAGCACTGAATAATCAATCGCTGTAATGAGGGGGCAGCAAGTCATTCGGGAATTTACACTCAGTGGCACAAATAAAACAAGAGCCTCGTGCCAATGCAGCTCAGGTTTTTCTGCCTAATTAGCTTTGGGATAAAAACACAAACACCACTGCCCCCAAGCACAGCCCTTTGGTCATCAGAGATTTTTTAATTTCAGGGGAAAGGGAAGAGATTATGGACCTGAATCTCACATTTTATTATCCAGTTTCCTGTGGGTAGACATGTTTGTTGGCCAGTGGACAAATAATGCCTCAGTGAACATTCTTATATCTGTGCCTGTATGGTCTCCCTGGGAAGGGGCTTTGTGCTCTTGGGGAAATCTCACATAGAATATGTTCCAGTGGCCATTTCAACTCAACACCAATGCTATGAAGAGGTCCGTAACTTAGGGTTTGATGTTTGCTTCACAGTCGCCTAATAGAACATTCCGGAATGAGGAATTCTTCTCTTATTCATCCTCTCTACTGTGTAACTGCTGGGAACATACAGCTATTCAGAAATTGAAATAAGGCTTGATCGATGAAGGAATTAAATTTTTAATTGTGTTTAATTTCAATTAATTAAAATTTAATTAGCCAAGTGTGGGTCTAAAACGTTTTCTGTATGAAGAATGTGAAAAAAGCCAACGTCAACAGCAAATTTAAAATTATTCTGAAAACAAGGAAATGTGTTTATCTCTAAACTTGAAAAAGTGCGAAAATTGGTTCCTCGATGCATAACTTGGTGGGTGGTGGAGCTGACTTTTATCCCATTTAGGAAAAATTCTAGTGCATTTAAAATAACCACTTGACATCTTAAATGAATCCAGAGATGTGCAAGTCACCAAGTCAATTACACCTCAGTGTCAATGAATTCACAGTTTCTGTCCGGCAGCACACGCTTTTTTAAAGCACCCTTGAGGGAAACACCTTCATGGTGTAATTTCAGGCACAATAACATAGTGGTTTCTGTGAATGGTCAGGGGATCTGTTCAGGAGACCAAGAGGTAACCAACTACCCAGGATGCTCGATTCCCTTATTAAAGCACAGCATCTGCACAAAATCCAAGCAGACCCTCCTGTAAACCTCAAGTCATCTCTAAATGGTATACATATGTATGTGTGTGTGTGTGTGTGTGTGTGTACAAATAATGTTTGTGTGCATATAACATGTATGCATGCACACACACACACAAACACACACACACAACCACACACATACCTAATTCAATGCAAATGCCCTGTCAGTGATTACTGGACTTTAGGGGAAAATGACAAGAAAAATAAAGTCTGCGGTATTTAGAATGGATACTTTTCCCCAAACATTTTCAATTCCTGGTTGGTAGACTCCATGAGTGTGGAGCCCTGGATCAGAGGGACCATCGTATTTTCATCTGAACAGGAGCCACCAAAATAGCTGAGTTTTCAGAAGCCACGAAGCGATGTGGAGTTAGGTGTTGCTGAAGGCACTCTCCCTGACACTGCACTGCACACGTGGTCACAACCGCTGATGGGGAGGAGGGAGACCTCCGAAGGAGACTGCCCAGCTATAACCTGAAGCATTGGCAGAACGGGCCATGCAGGAATGGTGGGAATGGGGTCCGAAGGAGCAAACAGCAGCTTGCAGGGTGCAGGGGGTCCCCACATTCTGGAGAAGAGAAGGCCTGGTCCCTACAGTGACAGTTCCTAAGGGCAGCCGGACTCAGGTACTGCCTCCCCTGCTCTGGCCAGGACTCCTGAGCTTCCGAGAGGAGACAGCTTGGCTGGGGAGACCCTGGAGGGCTTACTTGAGGGAGCAGAGCCCAACTGTACACAGGCCCCTCAGTGTGTAACGGGGTGGCTAAGACTAAGGTAAGAGGTGACACCTTTGAGGGGCATTTTTAAAACTGCTCCAGGCTCATTCTTGCCATCATTTGGATCTTAAATGTCCCACAGAGGCCCATGTGTCACAGCCATAGTCCATAGTCTTGGTGCTATTGGGAGATGGTAGAAACTTTGGGATGTGGGGTCTAGTGGGAGGTCCTAGATTGTTAGGGACACACACCAGAAGTGGGTATTGGACTTTGCCTGCTCTCCCTCCTCTCTTGTTCCATGGCCATGAGGGGAGTGGTTTTACTGCCTTCATGGTGTCCCTCCTCACCACATTTTCAAAGACAGTGGGGTCTGTTGATCATGAGCTGAAGTCTCTAAAACTGAACCAAAAAAAACCCTTTTTTTCTTTACAAATTGATTATCTCAGGTAGTTGTTGCAGTAACAGAAAGCTGTCTGATACATTTTGGTCATGTGGAAAGATAACCAACCCGAGGGCACCTTCTTGTCCAAGGAAAACTTCTTTTAGATTTTCACTTTTAATTATATAAATGTTCATTGCCTCAAAAGTGTCAAACAGCAAGACCTGATGGTGATAACCATCCATTCATTTAAAACTCTGGGCTCCTGCTATCAGCCAGTTGCTGTAAAGAAGGCTACAAAAAAAAAATAGAAGGTTCCTATGAAGACAGTACTGTATTCTACTGGATTAGCAAGAGACCTTATCTGTTCCTTCACCATGTACAAGATGGCTGCTGGAAAGAGACCATTATTTTGTAAAATGGATTTAATGCAACCTGGAAGGGAAAGTGGTTCCCCTGGGTCCTGACCCTTCAGATTTGGAGTTCAGAGCAGACAGATAAAGAAGGACCAGAAGGTCAAGGTCAAGGAAGAGGCAAGGACAATTAATTTCATAAAATAAAGGAATCTGTGAAAAGATTAGGTCGAGGATGACAACCGAGCTCAACCCCAGGCCACAGGGAGGTTGCTTTCCCATGGCTGGTGCAGGGGACCAGGTGGTGCCTAGCTCAAGCAATATCTAGACATGAACCCAAAGCAGTCTAACCTCATGCCCAGCAGGGGTCCTGCAGCCACAGAGCATTGCAGCTGCAGATCTACATGGGCCACACTTGGTCAGTGACACTGGGGGTCAGCATGGAGCAATGGCAGCAGGAGACTGATGGGAGGCCCTTTCTCTTCTTCTTAGCATTTAAAGGGAAACGGATTACTTTTGGACTCTATTAAACAAAGTTGTTGAGCAATTTGATGTAGGAGGAAGAGGCAAGAGAAAGACCCTGGAACTCCCCCTAATGAGGTTGGGGCCATATGGCAACATTGTAATGAAATAACAAAGGTCACTTATGTAGTACTTATTTCATTTTGCCAC
This sequence comes from Ictidomys tridecemlineatus, assembly GCF_052094955.1. NCBI lineage: Eukaryota > Metazoa > Chordata > Mammalia > Rodentia > Sciuridae > Ictidomys > Ictidomys tridecemlineatus. Next base: position 176,300,213 of record NC_135479.1, read on the forward strand.
ACAAACAGCACCCTAACATTAGTCAGGTGCCCAAAGAAGATACCACTGTCCCTAAGCTGCAAATATGAATTGCATTTGGTCTCACCTTTTGGGATAATTGCGATGGTGTCTACCGTTCTTGGTCTTGGGGAGTCTATGCACCTGATTCTGTCAATGATCTATGAGAGAATTGTTGGCAGCTTCGAGGGAGTTCCACGAAAAGGGAGAGAGGTCAGAGGTGGGTGGAGGTCCCTCTGACTTCCCTCCTCTTTCTGCTCTCCTCGAAAGATGTGAGGCTTGAAGCCGTTGAGCCATTTCCAGTCGGTAGGAAACCATCTAAGGAAATCAGGAATATGTGATCGAGGTCTCCCACTGTAGCGTGGAGGCCACGGGCAGCCCAGGACTGCTGGGGCTTCCCGTTTTGCTTTGAGGTGATTATGTGTCTTCACCCATGGGCACACTTTAGTTTTCTTACTATAATACAGAGGCATACAGTTTCCACAGACCAGGTTTCCCAGGTACACATCCTCAAAGCAGCATGTGTGACAGGGTGGTTGCATCACAATTTCCCTTAAGAAACTTACTTTCAAATAAGCACTTTCAGATCCCTATCCTTAACTCTCCAGTAAGTTCCATTATGGGGAAGAAACAGCCTAGAATTCCTCTTCTTCCCAGTTTCCCACACACAGGGCCTGCCCCCAAACATACGTTTTAAAAACGATCTAAAATGCGGTTTCATTCTTCTAGGAATATTAAAGAAAATCGTTAGCGAGTACAAATTCTGGCTGAATCCTCAACACAGGCACAGAGATCTTCAGAGGCCCGTAGGAAAATGACTCTGGGAGTGGTAGTCCTTCTCAACCCTTTACTAGAAAGCCCTGTGCAGATTCCTCCAAACCTTCAGTGTTTAAAAAACAAATGGTCAATACCTGATGCAGCAATCACTCATGTTTGATTGATTGTGTGTCTTTGAAGGTGAAAAAGTACAAATAGCTTGAAAAGAAGAAATACACAGAGGAGCGATCGATCTGATTTACCTATTGCAGCGGCAAGCCAGGCACTGAGCAGCTGTGTGGCGGGTGCCCCCTGATCCTCTGAGAGCAAATGCCCAGGACCCTGGCCCTGCTGTGGCCATGTCCTTCTGACCAGCTACCCGATCACCACGGAGCAAGAGCATCTGACTAGCAGAATGCCATATATTCCCTGGGTTACAGGTCCACAGGTCCCTCATCATCTATGTGTGGGTGCCCAGGGGGCAGGTGCAATCATCAGACCCAGCAAAGGATCATTTGGCTTCCCTTTTCCAGATGATCCAAGATATCACCAAGAGAGAAGGCAAGGGAGGGATGGTGGACACCACCTACCCAACAGACAGCTTGCCACACCATGCTGGCTCTACTACTTGCTCTCCCCATGTGAACTTTGTATCCCTGTCTTCACATACAGGGGCTGAGTCACAATGCTTGCTGGAGTGCCCCGGGCAGTGAGAGATGAGCAGAGTTGAGGGTGTACACAGGAAGGCACAATTTATACCCCAAATGGCCACACTCGTCAACTTGTGATCTAAACTCACATCAAGGCACTCATTCTGAGTATCTGTGGATAACAGTGGATTTCTATGTTATTGACACCCAACATCCACTCACCTTGTCGCTGGAAACAATGCCTCGCATGTCCTCCAGAGACCAGCAAGTGACCCAGGCCAAGAGAATCAAAGCTCCTTATTCCATCATCATTGTGCCCACTCCAGGGATGGGCATGGCACCCCAGAGTCAGGGAGGCCCAGCTCTGTGGTCTTTTGTGGGAGAAAAGCACCCCGCAAAACCACAGGAGCTATGCTCACACTCTGACTCACATTCCGGGGACCCTTGCACCCCCTCAGCACACTTCTGGTTTCAGTTCCAGCTTTAGGGGCAGGTTGGGTACCTTGATACTCACATGATCCTCATCTTATGTCTGGTGGCTGCTAGGATTATTCCTCCTTCACAGGTGGGGGAATACCCTCAGCTCCTGCTTACTGCAGAGCTCAGGTGTGTGAGTGAGAATGCCCCACATGTGACCCTTCCCCACATAGGAGGGTGGAGCAGCCTCACAAGGATCCAGTCTCTTGTCCTGCCTCCTGTGATGATCGGAGGCCCTGCGGGTGGCAAGCCCCCACTGCCCACAGCAGAGACCTTCCCTCTGGCCTGGCCCACCTCCCAAGCTAAATTACCTCTGCCTAGGTCTTTATCTCAGGCCCAAGTTTCCCTTCACCAAGACAGATGCTATCTTTAGAATGCTGGGAAACAGAGGATAGATGGGGGGAAGTGTTTTGCAGACAAAAACTTTATTTATTTATTTATTTTTCTGATCTCCTTGAACTTTGCTGTAGCCCTGAGTGGGTAATAAACCAAAAACAGTTTTATCAGCAAGTTAAACTGTTTTTTTTTCTTTTTTTCCCATTTTGAAGTGGTCAAAGTGTGCAGAATGGGTAAGGACAGCAGGATAATCTTTTGTTCTTTGGAAGAATTTCCTGAGGCTGTGGCTGGTGAGTTTTGCCTTGAGCAGAGCCTAGGAGAAATTGCTAAGTAGGTACCCTGCCTCTGGACTCTTTGGGTTTGAGTAGTTAAACTTCGCAGCTTTCCTGACCATGCAAATAGACACACAAAAATGGTTTGAGGATGTTGAGTGAGAATGAAGATGACAGGATTCAATGGAGAAGACTGGTCCCTAAGGCTGGAGGTGGGCTCTGGAGGGTCAAGACTTTAATAAGTGCCCTGTGAGGTTCATGGAGTCTCCCAGGTTCGGACTTCTCTGACATAAAGCATAATATCAGGGTGGGGCGTGGACTCAATCCCACACTTTGAAGGTGTGGAAACATGGCCAGATTGAAGCAAAATTTGCAGCACAGAGAATCAAACCATTCCAGACTATTGTGATGGGGAGAGAGACCAGAACTCAGCCTGAGCTCAATTTCACTGAAAGAAAGAGTAGCATAGGACCGAGTCCTACACCATGGCTCCTTCCGATGCTGAATATTCTCTGGTCCTCATGGGAAGGGCAGATTTATAGCCTGAGGCTCTTTCCCTCCTGTAGAGGCCAGTTTTCCTTGAGGGTCCCCTCTCACGGGGGACAACTCTCAGGTCCCCAGCAAGATACGCCTAGGCTGTAAAGTGAAAGTGTCTTCTACAATGATCCGCCTCTCAAAGGAGCAGAGGAAAAGCGGACTCTGGTGAGTTTTCAAACTCAAAAGCTTGGAGACCAGGGTGGAGAGGAATCTCAGGGCTTGGTCACCTGTGTTCTGCGAGATCCAATGAGGGCACTGGGGCCTGTAGGCAGGGTAGGTGGCCGCTTTACCACCCACAGCCAGTTGCCCTGGCAGCAGGCCTCTCCCTATGCTAATGGTTAAGATGTGACAAGGATAGAAAGTAATTTTCAGAGGTGACCAGATTCGGGGGCCGCAGCAGCTCTAGGTTCATGAGCGCCTCTCCCAGTACCATTTGGGAGGTGGTTTCAAATTTGAGGGTCTCACTGGCTTCATGGGGCTGCCATGGGATCACCAGTGAGGGCAAGCAGGTGCTTTGACCCCACAAACCTTCCCTCAGTTTGCCAGTGTGACCTGTGAGCAGAAGCTTGGTCTCCCCACCATGACTTCTTAGGGGAATGATTGAATATGGAGTGCGGCCACTCCTGATGGCACCACATAGAATCACAGAAAAGCACCTAATGATTCTGTGGAGTGTCCACTGTTTGATCTGCATCTCAGCAGAGCCAGAGGGAATTTCACTGCCTGCGCTTCAGTACAAGGAATCAAGAGAGAGAAGCCGTTGGTGACCACAGCAGATGGAGTTGGAACAGGCTCCTCCATAAATATCAGCCTCTGTGATGAAGGTTGGAGGTCTACAGCACACAGCTGATTTCCAGGGGCCCAGGACCTGCTCACATCAAACACGTGGGGCTCAGTTATCTGAGGTTTGAATGACCAACACCTAGCTTGGTATAACCCAGGAATTAAGGACTTTTGCATTCTAATAGTTGAAATTGAAAGAAAATTATATTTTGACAACATTTGAAAATAATATGATATTGAAATTTAAGTTGACCACAAAATTTTATTGGAATTAGGGGATGCCCATTCCTTTACATGGGGTCTGTGGCTGTTTTGTGTTCCAGCAGCAGCACTGGGCAGGTGCAAAAGGGGACATAAAATGATGACTATGTGACTTTTATGTTTGCCAACTTCAGAAGTAAGGAAGCAGCTTTGGAAATATCATTTTCTTTCATTTTGAGGATTTCTCCCTCTTTCATTGATGCATTGATTGAATCAATAGATGATGAAGGGCCCTCCTTTGTCCCTGATGTTGCTTTCAGCCCCTGAGTGCGTGACTCTGGCCCTGAGAGGGTGACCATCTGCAAGCACATAGTGGGTCACCAAGGGCACAGGCTTTGCTGAAATCTTCCCCTGGGCACATGTGCATCCACACAGCCACACCACCTGCTTTGGCCCATCACCAGGTCCTTCTCACAAGGCCAGCATCTTCCTGCCACTTCGAGAATGTGGAACATGAACAAGAGAGTTCCTGCCCCTGCAGAATGGGCCCTCAGCTGGACGAAATGGAGCTAAGGGGATCAGAGAGCATTAAATAGCCAGCTGCTGACAGAGTCAGGGACTCCTGAGCCATGAGGGTCCCTGAGCTACAGCCCTACAAGGTAGGAAGTGCTTGGGGCTTCCTGAGGGTGTGATGAACTGTTGCTTCACTCTGCTCCCTGGGCGCAGGGGGCAGGCCCTCCTGCCTTCTTGGCTTGGGTCATTTTACTCTCATTGATGCGAGAGTTTTCTCCCCACCAACCCAGTCTGCAACCGTCCCTCCCTTAGGCCCTTATAACACTGTAGACATTTTCCTGGACACAAGTACACCTGATCAGAAGTGGTTCTCTGCTACCCTTTCCCTGTGACTGACTCTGTTCTCCGAGAGAGGGGAGGACATTTGTTTATCTCTGCATCTCCAGGACGTAGCCCAGCATCTGCAGCTGAACAGGTCATAAGTGCTGTGGAATGAACATGGGAAGAGCTGTCGAGGGGTAGGGACTGTGGCCTATTTAGCATCTGGACCAGGGGGACTTGAGCAGGCATTCCCATGTAAAAGGGAGTCAACTTTTCTGCTCCCCACTGGAAAGATGGCACTGGGCATAGCTGCGGCCAGATGTTCTAATCTTACAAGAGGAGTAGAAATTTTTCTTCATATATTGTTGTTTTAATTTACATTGACAATTATTTTGTTTTTTTAAGAACAGGGCAGACTACCAGTCACATGAGCACTTCTATGAGGGGCACCTGGTCAAGGAGCAATCTCTGCTTTAAAAGGCGATCAGGCTGCAGGGGCCTGCGGGGGCCTGGGTGGCATGCTGAAGGTCTCAGTTAACCCTTGGATCCTCCAACATCTTTCCTAATATGGACAATGTATCAAAAGCTGGCTCTCTCCACACTCTGTTGCAGTCACCTTGTCTCTTGGTTGATTTCACTGAAGAAGTTTAGAATGATAGTAGCTTGGTTTTCTGTTCTTTTCTGCAGCCCAGAGCGATCCTATGAGGTTCATCTGGTGCTGAGGTGGAAAACAGAGTGGGCTACTTCTCAGGGGCTGTTGTGGTTTTCTGGTGTGGACCATACTTCTTTTAGTTTGCTGAAAATTCTCTCTTGGAACATGATCATTTTTAAATGTCCTTGGTCCATGAGGATAAAGCCTGGGTCCCTGCTGGCTCCCTGCTGGACTTCCTGGCTGTGGACTTCTTATTACACGAGAAAAACTGTTGGTTTACACCAAGATCATGTGAGTTTTGTAGCCAAATGCATCCCTGGCTGATCCATTAGTGTACCCCTATCTCTGAAATCTGAGCTCTAATATCTCTCCTGGGTCTCTATCAATCCCAGGCTTTTCTTAAACAAACCAACAAGAAACACTAATGTGTTTTTTAGTTTTGAAAGCAAACAGATCCATTCATCATTCCTGTTGTGCTCAGACAAACCTGTCATTTCTGAAGTGTTTCATCTCTGAAATCCCATGGAAGACAGCTTGTCATCTTGCATGGTAACTTAGTGAAGAGCTTCTGTGGGTGAGAATGCCTGGAGAGCTCGCCTGTCCTGGAGGTGATGATAATATAGAGGGTGGGGTCAGGAAGGTCGAGTCCCAACAGTCCTTGTGCGGTCCCTGTCCGTGCAGGTGCGTGGGGAGGAGAGACTCTGTGTGGCCCCACATCAGCACCATCTCTGCATCTGGGGACTCCAACATGGGGCCAATACAGAGGTCCATTCAGAGAATACAGAAAGCACGACCATGTCACCTTGCTGTTCATTGCCTTTGGTGGCTTCTAGTAGCTTTTGAGCCATAAAGTCACCAAATGCACAGTCAAGTGTCCTTTGCTTGTCACACGATGTTGACTTTCATGTGGGAGTAACACAGTCCTCTGTGTCCTGCTCCTGGCTGCCTTATATATCCGTGATACCTGCCTCTCCTCCAGGAACCTGCCAGGACAATTCCCTGTTCACCTGTGTGAGCATGATTGCCAAGGGCATGGCTGGCCATTCGACCCAGGTGCTCTTTGAGGCTGGGATCTCAGTATCCCCCACAGAAGGGTCGTGACAAGCTAAGACATAGGTGGGCCCTGCTGGGACGATGGTCCTACGGGTACATGATGGACATGTGGAAGAGTGAAGCTATTACTATTTATTAATAGCAATACCTCGGGGAAGTGGTGGGTACTAAGGTAGTTTGCATTTAGATTTGAGCCTAAGTAAGTTGACTTTTAGCAAAAGGCAGGGGACCTAAGAACTTAAGTGCTAATGTCATTTCAGGAGGACACACTGGGGAGCAGCAGCCGAGGGGCTGTCGACCGTCCAGTGAACCATGTAAGCCAATCCAGCCACTGTGCGCTTTGCATTCCAGTGGCACTTTTTTAGTGGTCCTTCCCTGATCTGGTTCCAGACAACTGACCAAGACTTGCAAGGATGTCACATAGGAAGTCCCCAGCCAGCCAGTGGGAATGCAGCTCTGGAAGAGCCTGACATATTTCTTAAATAAGGGAAATGCTAATGGTCCTGTTGACTGGTGACAATCGACTCCTGCCATTTGTCTTCCTGAGTGAGTGGAAAGGGGATCTCATTTTAAGCCATCCATCTGCAGAGATATTGTTCCAGTTGCGCTGAATTTCTAAAGGCCAGGAAATGCATTTGGTTTAACGGTGTGACACCAACCAAAGAAAACAAGGCCATAAAATAAAAAAAAGATGCCGCTTCTCCCCATTTTGGGAATAAAAGCATCAGGAAGGAAGAAGGAGGTGGATAGAATCAGGATCAGGTCCCACTGTATCCTCCTCCTCTGGATGGAACAGGTTTGCAGCCATAACACACTGAGCACGGGCCCTTTCATCTAGAGGATTTAGAAATCTTCTGATATAAGCCAAATCATAGCAAAAATCCTTTGTATAAGCAAACCCAGCATTTACTACAGGCCTGATACTGCTACTGTGTGTCCACTCACTAACCCGCTAACCTTCACTATCACCCTCTGGGTTAGAAGACACTCCATTCTCAAATTACAGATGGGAAATGGAGAGCCAGGTAGACGGCATAACTTGCCCAACATCACCCAGCTGGTGGGTGTTTAGAACCTCAAGCTGGGGAAGTTCCCCTACTTAGTAGCAGAAAGTCCACTATCTTTAGGATAGCACTAAATTTTTCAGTGTAATGGTCCCCTCCAGCTCTGTTACCCATATATCCAAATAAAACATATGCATCCATTCTAGGTATACAAATATTGCTTATTAACTGGCTTCCCTTTCTTCAGAAGTACCATTAAAATATGGCAATGTTGTAAAGGAATGGAGGCCACAGAAGCCCAATCACAGACCAGTGTGTGGTGGGGAGGAAAAGCAGGCTTCACACTGCACTTCTGGGTGTGACTCATACAGAGTGGGAAAGGTGGAAGGTCATTGCAGATGATCCCCAGAGCAGGGCATGTCATAAATCTGTAGAAAAGAATGATCATAGAACCCCTCAGCCAGACCCATTCCTCTCCAGGACCATGTCCTTTCTTCTGATCCTTGGAAAAGAACTGAAGCCATTGAGCAGGGGGTCATGCGGAGGTTCCTGGTCTTGCCTGGCCAGTTTCTGCTCTGCCATCTTTCCCATCAGCACCTCACTTATTCCTCAGGGAGCCTCAGGAGAGCCCTTTAGGATCAGGTACCAAAGGGCCCTTCCCTACCCGTGCCATATTCCTGGGACCCGAGCCTGGCCAATCAGAGGCTCTTCTGGGGACACAGAGCCAAGAGATGCCAGGGGAGGAGGCCTGGGGCTGAATCTCTCCAACGGGGGCTCCCCGAGTGGTCTGTCCATGGGGGCCCTCCCATAAAGGTGTCTGAAGCTCCCAAACCCAGGTCCTGATCTCTCTGAAATCTGTTTCTTCAGACTTCCCCCAGTCCTTCCTCATGTCCTTGCAGTTAGTGGAGGTCAGCAGGACTGGTTTCCTGAGGTGAGAGCATCATGAGACCAGTTTCTACCTGGGTCCAGTCTTTTCTCATGATACTTAGTACATTTATTGAGCACCTGTGGTGTTCTTGGATGCCCTCTAGGTTCTGGGGGGCTGAGGTCACCTTGGCTGGGACTTGCCTTCAGGGAGATACAGGCAGGTAGGTGAGGTCATGCTCTCCCATGAGCTCGGTTGCAAATGGAGTGTGGGTAGGTTTTGGGAAACATGCCGGAGAAAGAAGCACCTTCCTTCTGGGGAGCTCAGGGCTGCCCTCATGAACACACAGATGTTTGATTTAGTCCTTCGTGATAGTGGAACTTCATAATAGCATAAAGCACAGGGAACACGGTGGGACCAGACACTGGGCATGGAGACTGCAGACCCCACGTGGGGTATAGAGCAGAATTCAGGTGCCTGGAGCAGGAATAGTCACAGCTCTATTAGATCAAATACTGGCTGCATGCTATGTAATTGGGATACTGTATGGGGTACCGTGACAGAGGACACTCTTTGGGTCTTCATGGAATTCCTAGTTTAGTCCAGTGGTCCTCAATGCTTATAGTGCATTAGAATCTCACTGGAGAACTTTACAAAAACATTTCCAGCAATTCTCCAACAAATTGTTAGGCTGGAGTAGGGGAAAGTCCTTGGTCTCTTACTAACCTGCCCAATTCCAGGGCTCAGAGGTGGTTCTCAGTGGTTCACTCCAATGTTTCTTAGTCCTCCCACCCCACCACCAACACTCCAGCTGTCAAGCCCATCTCCACTTGCAGCTGCAGCCCTGATGGCTGTGTGAGCCCTGGGTTTCCACTGTCCCCCATCCTGATGAGGCTTCCCCTCCTCCACTGGTTAGGACCTCTGGGGAGGTACAGCAAGCCTCTCTCCCCTCCTCACTTGACTTCCTCATCTGTACAGCAGGAATACCAACTCCACAGAAATGTCCACTGTGGTAATGCTTCCTGGTGATGTAGATAAAATGCTGTCTGTGCACAATAAGAGGATGTCATTATCCCTGGCTTGTATGTGGGGTCATCGCAAACTGTTCCAGAGATAGGTTCTCCATAACAGGTAGAGAAGGCAGTGCAAATAGATATAATGATAATTTCAGGTGACATTTATTGCACATCCTCACAAGAGGCTTATGGGGTAGACAGTTATGTCCATTTCTCGGTTGGAGAGAGAGGCATGCAGAGCAAGCCACTCCACCAGATCACAGCTGGAAGCCCTGGGGAAGGACTCACGATGGACAAGCCTGGCTTTAGGTCTGCTCTTGTAGCCCTTAAGCCACTCAGACTCTGACAAATCATGTCTCTAGGAAGCAGTCTCCAGAGGCTCAGATTTGCAGATGGGAAATGCCATCTGTGGCAGGTGGGAGTTTGGAATCACGGTTTTCCTTCCTGGCATTATCCCTGGGAATAGGTGACATTACATGGTAAAGGGAGTTAAAGTCCTTGACCAATGGATCTGAAAGTATGGGCATTATCCTGGATCATCGAGGTGGGCTCTAACAATGGAGAGGGATGCAGAGGAGTCAGAGGTCACTCAAGAGGGCAGGAGCAATTTGAAGCAGAAAGATTGGAATTGCTGTGGCTGAATTTGAAGATGGAGAAAGGGAACCAGGGGTTCAGGATTGCTGCCACCTCCAGCAGCTGACCACAACCCTCAGCTGACATGACAAAGCAGAACCCGGGTTCTACCATGGAAGGAACAGAAACTAACCTCCCAGATATCAAGGAAGCAGCCTCTGGAGCCTCCAGCCAGGACACCGTCCTGCAGTGCCTTGCTCATAGCTTGGCGAGACGCAGCTCAGACTTCTGACCTACGAGCTGTGAGGTGGTGTCTTGGTGCTCTCCAAAGCCACTGCCCTGTGGGCTTCTCCCCTTGCTGTTCTGCACAGTGCAGGGACCCTGTGCCCAGCTCCATGCAGAAAGATCTACCTGCAGCATCACGTCCTGTGACAGACCCAGGATGGAAACCATTGCTAGTGCCTTCCTCCATGTCACAGCAGAGGAGACAGAGGATTCCTGGGCTTACAGACCTAAGGTTATGCTCCAAATAATGTGTCTGGCCCAAGATCCCCACACAGGTCTATCTGCACCAGCCTCACTGAGTCCCGCCACCAGATCCAAAACAACATGGGGACAACTCACCTGCTCATGTGGCTGAGTTACAATTTCATGGTTTGTCAGAAAGCTCTTCATGAATGACAAAACATTGCACAAACAAGGGTGTCTGTGATTAATAATAAACCAGTTGAAGAATGGCAAACGAGTTCTTCAACCGTCAGTCTTCGTCTAGCAGTAGCCAAACACACACTTCATTTTTATTTATTTCTCCACTTTTGGCTAATTTCACCTGATGAAGCCATGATTTTGACATCATTTATTCCCTTAGCCTGCAGGCTTTTGGTAATTACAACTGCCTTTTTCCCTGATACAAATATCTCTAAATTGGATCTGAAAAGGCTCTCTACCTGAAGGACTTGAATATAGGGGCTGGTGTCATGGCCCAGGGAGGCTGCTGCCCCTCTGGCTCACTCTAAAGGGGCCTCTCTGGCATCAAGGCAGAGCTCGAGGTCCTGGCCCCATGCTTGGCCCCACAAAGAGCTTCCTTCAGCCAGGGCCACCTAGTGAGGGCTTCTTTCCCTTGCCTCAATAGGTTTCCAAGTGCACCACAATAAAGTGCTCCATTGCAAAGTGGACCTCAGGAGCTACTTGTTTTGTGTAACTGACAACATATACCTACTAATGGCAATTCCTCAAGTTTCTAACCCAGCCCCTAAAAAACAACATTTACTCTCTGCTTTCATGGGTTTATTTTATATGCAGCCAGTAAGTGACACTGTGCAGAAGTCCTTCTATGTCTGGTCATTTGGTTTAGCTGTAGGTTCATCCATGTTGTGACTTGGTGACAAGCCTAGAGATGTCAGGCGCAAGGTGATGAGTGCATGGTTTGCACCAAAAAGCAAAAACTTCAAGGGAGATGGGAGCTACAGAGAGATGTTGAGCAGAAGTATCACAAGGGCAGATCTGTGCTCTAGGGCTGCCACTCTTGCTGCTGGCTGGAAATTGGATATTAGTGTGACTCCAGCTGACACCCACAGAGCACCCAAAGTGCTTTAAATTGCTGAGTTACATTGACTTATTTCAATGTATCCTTTTAGAGAGTCACTCCCATTTCACAAGTTAGGAAAATAGGGAGCAAAGAAGTGAGTTAACTTGCCCAGCCTCAAACAACCACTAAGGGGTGGAGCCAGGACCACCCTGGAGTGGCCCCAAGGTCTTTGCTGTTAACTGCAATGATCAACTTTAGGAACTGTTTTCACTAGGAATCTGCTTATCCTGGGCAGAGAGTCCCCTGAAGGAACACAGATTCCTGCAGAAGCCATTGGAATTCAGACCCGCACACAGGGAAAGTTCAGAAAAACTAAGTCCCTAATTAAGAGTGGAAGCAATGGTTCTGCTGGGCATGGCTGGTGTGTCAGGTGACACACACAGCTCTTGAACATCAGTGTGCTTCTCTGATCTGCAGAACAACTCTGGTGTTACAGAGCTCATTGTTGCCATTTTATAGATGAGGAATCTGAAGCCTAGAGAAGTTAAGTAACTTGCCCGAGGTCACAACGCACTTAGATCGCAGAGTGGTCTTCCCTGAAATTTTCCCTTATGTCAGGAAGGATCCAGGGTCAGGTAAGAAGGAAGATCTAAGAAAAGGAGAGGTGAGACTAAGCTGTTAACAGTCCATCCAGAAACAGAAATGACAAAATAGGTGAGCTTAAAAGGAACCCACCAGACACCATCTCTGTAAGTTGGAGGCCATTGGTCTCCTTTTTCAAAAAATGTTTTTGTTGTGCAGTAGAGTCGCAAACAGCGGTGGGTTCATTTTGACATCATTATACAAGCATGGGGTATCATTTGCTTCATTTCAAATACCTTCCCCTTTCCCTCTCCTCCTCCCTCTCCTGTTCCTTTTCCTCTATTGGTCTTTCTTCTGTTTATTTCTTGGTTTTCCAACTGGTGTATTTTAGATATGGGTAAAATTGAAACTCTCTGTGGTGTATTCATATAGGTTCACAGTGTAATTTGGTCAATTTCTCTACACTGTTTGTCTCTGTTGCTCTCTCTCCTCCCTCTGCTCCACAAATCTCTCTTCTATTTTCATGGAATCCTCCCCCCCTCCCTTTTTAAAAATTTCACTCTAATTCAGGAGAGAAAACATTTGACTTTACGAGTCTGGCAGATTTCACGTAGCAGGATCTTCTCCAGTTCTCGCCTTTTACTAGGGAACTACATGGTGTCACCCCTCTTTGTGGCTGAGTTGAATTACATTGTGTACATCCACCACATTTTCTTACCCACTCATCTGTTGATGGGACCTGGTTGGGTCCACGAGTTGGTATTGTGAATTGTGCTGCTGTAAAACTTGACATGCTTGTTTCACAATCATATGCTGACTTTAGTTCTTTTGGATAAATACCGAGGAGTGGGATAGCTGGGTCCTATGGTGGTTTCATTCCTACTTTTCTGAGGGTTCTCTCTACTGCTTTCCAGTGAGGCTGAACTTATTTGAAGTCCTACCAACAACATGAGTGCACCTTTCCCCACCCCATGCTGAGGAGCATTTTCTTGTTTTTGTGTTCTTCATGATTGCCATTCTAACTGGAGTGAGATGAAATCTCCATATAGCTATGGTCTGCAGTTCCCTCATTTTTAGGGATGGTCAACATTTTTTTTACATATTTAAACATGTCTTTATATATTTCTTGGCCATTTGTTGTTCTTCTTTTAATAAACATGTTCAGTTTTTTTCCCATTGAAAGATTTGGTTTTTGTTTTTTTCTGGTGTTAAGCTCTTGAGTTCTTCATATATTCTGGATGTTAGTTCCTTATCCAAGGAGTGGCTGGGAAACATTCTGTGGGTTCTCTCTTCACACTCTCATTTACTTTACTTTGCAGACACCTTTTAATGAATGTCATCCCATTGACTGATTCTTGGTTTCTTTCTGGAATCTGAAGGTCTTGCTGAGGAAGATGAAGTCTGCGCCAATATGTTGGAGTATTGCATTGACCCCATTTCCTCCTGGCACTCACAGGTTTCTAATTCCTAAGTCTTTGATCCATTTAGATTTGACTTTTGTGCAGGGTGAGTGACAGGGACCGAGTTTTATTCTTCTACATGTGGAGATCTAGTTTTTCCAGCCCTATTGCTTAAAAAACAATCTTTTCTCTGGCATATGTACTTTGCACCTTTGTCAAGTTTCATATGTCAGGAGCTATGTGGGTTTGTCTCTGTGCCTCTATTCCATTGGTTTTTGAGTAGGTTTGGATGCCAATACTGTGCAGTTTTGGTTACTGTAGGTCTGTAGTACAACATGAAGTCAGGAATTGTGTTGCTGCCAGTGTCACTCTTCTAGGTCAGGATTGTGTTGGCTATTCCAGTTCTCTTACTCTTTCATATGAATTTTAGGACTTTTCTCGTTCTGTGAAGAATGTCATTGGTATTTTAGTGGGATGATATTGAACCTGTGTATCACTTTTGATGATATGGCCATTTTAACAGTGTTAAGTCTGCCTGTCCAAGAACAGGTGAGGTTTTTCACCTTTTAATGTCTTCAATTCAGTGTTCAGTAGTTTTCATTGTAGAGATTCCTCACCTCCTTAGATTTACTTCTAAGTATTTTTTAAATTTTTTTGAGGTTATTGTGATCAAAATATTTTTTTTATTACTTTGTTGGCACAATCATTATTAGAGTATAAGAAAGGTATCGTTTTCTTAAGGTTGTTTTACATTGGTCTTGAATCCTGGTACTTTGCTGCAATTGTTTATCAGCCTTAGAAATCTTCTTGTGAAATTTTGGGGTCCTCTGCATATAGGATCATGTCATCAGTCCACAGATCATTTGACTTCTTCTTTTCCTGTTTGTCTCACTTTAATTTCCTTCTCTTGATATTTTCTCTGCATAGAACTTCAAGAATTATATGGAATAGGAGTGGTAAAAAGTGGACATCCTTGTCTTATTTGTGATTTTAGAGAAAATGTTTGTTTTTCTTCATTTTTCTATGATGTTGATCTTGGATTTGTCACAATAGCCTTCATGCAGTTGAGGTGAGTTCCTTCTAACACTAGTTTCTCGGTGTTTTTAATATGAACAGTTGCTGGATTTTGTTTAAGGCTTTTTTCTGCCTATATTGAGATGTTCATTCCCTTCCTGTTTTTAGTTCTATTTATGTGCTGAATTACATTTGCTGATTTGTATATATTGAACCAACTTGCATCCCTGAGATACAATCATCTTGTCTATGTGGTATGGTCCTCCTAATGTGATTTTTAAATTTTTTAATACCTTTATTTTTATAATATTTTTTTGGTGCTGAGGATCAAATCCAGGGCCTCATACATTCGAGGCAAATGCTCTGACACTGAGCCACAATCTCAGCCCCTCTTAATGTGTTTTTGAACACAGGTTGCTAATGTTGTGTTTAGGATTTCTGCATCAGGGATATATTTTATTAAGGACATTGTGTTAATAAAGGATATTGTTCTGAGGTTTTCTCTCCTTGTTGTCTTTGTTTGGTTTAGGCATCAGGTGACAGGGCTTCATAGCATGAATTTGAGAGTGTTAAATCCTCTCTTTCTATTTCATGGACTAATTTATTGGAGATTAACACAATTTCTTCTTTTTAAATCTGGTAAAGTTGGCTGAGAATCCATCTGGTCCTGAAAAAAATTTTTTTGGTCAGATTTTAAACGACAAAATCATAGAATTTGCAGGGAAATGGATGGCATTAGAGCAGATTATGCTAAGTGAAGCTAGCCAAGCCCTAAAAAACAAATGTCAAATGTCTTCTTTGATATAAAGAGAGCCACTAAGAATAGAACAGGAAGGAAGAGCATGAGGAAAAGACTAACAGTAAACTAAGACGAATGGGGGGAGAGAAAGGAAGAGAGAAGGGAAAACATATGGAAATGGTAGGAGACCTTCAGTGATACACAAAATAATAAGAGGTTATGAGGGGCAAGGGGGTGGGGGGAAAAGGGGAGAGAATTGAACAACAGCAGAGGAGGTAGAGAGGGATGTTGGGAGGGGAGGGGGGATAGTAGGGGATAGGAAAGGTAGCAGAATACAACAGTCACTAATATGCCATTATGTAAAAATGTGAGTATGTAACAGAAGTGAGTCTGTATTATGTATTTGGGGAGTTCAAAACCCAATTGAGTCGAATGTATGAAAGATGATATGTCTTGAGCTCTGTAATGTTTTGAACAACCAATAAAAAAAAAAATAAAAAAAATCAATCTAATTGCTTAATATTGTTCTGTTTAGGTTTCCTTCATTTTCTTGGTTTGTTTTGGGTAGGTCACATTTGTCTAAGAATTTAAAAGTATTTTGTAGGTTTTCTAGTTTATTGGAGTATAAATTTTCAAAACATTCCTAAAGATCTCCCAGATATCAGAAGAATCATTGGTGATATTTCCTTTCTCATCTCTTTTTAATAATTTAACTCTTCTCTCTCTTTTGGTTAGTTTTGATAAGGGCTTATAAATCCTGTTTATCTCTTTAAAGAGCCAACTCTTTGTTTCATGAATCTTTATATTTTTATTCTCAATTTCACTAATTTTGGCTCTAAAATATTTTCTGTATTCTACAGATTTGGACACTAACTTGCTCTTCCCTTTTTAACACCTTGAAGGGTAGTGTCAGATGGCTTATTTGATATCTTTATTTTTTTAATGTAGGCACAGAATGATATAAACTTTACTCTTAGAACTGCATTCATGCTATCCCGTAGATTTTAATGTCATTTCTCTGTTCTCATTTGTTTCTCAGAATTTTTGAAATTTACCCTCTGATTTTTTCTATGATCCATTCATTATCCAGAAGTGTCTTATTTAATCTTCAGTTGTTAACAATGTTTTCTGTTTTTTAAACTTGTTATTGATTCCTAATCCAATTCGACTATGACCTTATAGATTCAAGGAATTATCTTTTTTTTTTGTATTAGCTAAGACTTGCTTTGTGTCCTAAAGTATGCTCTGTTTAAGAGAAAGCTCCATAAGCAACTGAGAAGGAAGTGAATTCAGTTGTTGATGAAGTATTCAAAAGATGTCTGTTCAGTTCTTTTGATTAATGGTTTTAAATTTTTTGTTGTTGTTGTTCTGGAGAATCTTAGGTTTTCTCTGAATGACCTATTCGATAGTGAGAGGAGTGTGTTAAAATTTTCCAGTATTATTGTCCTCGGGCCTATTTGAGTCTTTACATTTTGTAGGATTTGTTTTATGGCTGAGGTGCACCAATGTTTGGGGCATGAACATTCACTCTCATTACTTCTTGTTCGATGACTCCTTCAACCACTATGAGTTGACCTTCTTGATGTCTTCTGAATAATTTTAGCTTGACTTCTACTTTGTCTGACATGAGAGAGTACCTACTCTTGCTCACTGTTGGCCTCCATTTGTCTATAGAGTGTCTTATCAACAACATATCATTGGGTCTTCTTTTGTAATCCACTATGTCAGTCTATATATATGTCAGTCTTGTGATGGGAGAGTTTCAACCATCCATATTCAGTGTTACTAAAGAGAGATCATTTTTTATTTCCTGCCATTCTGTTTTATTCCTATGATTGAGAGTGACTGTCCCTTGACTATTCTTCTAGCAACATTCATCCACATGCTGACTCTGGCATTTACTTTTAATTTCTTTTTCATGTTGGACTTTACTAAGTGGGCTTTGTAGTATAGGATTAATGGTTATGAATTCTTTTTATTTCTGCTTATCATGGAAGGATGTATTTCATCTTCAATTATGAAGTCTAGTTTTTTGCAGGATATAGTAATCTTGATTGGCACCCGTTATCTTTTAGGGATTGGTATGTATTATTCCAAGTCCTCCTGGCTTTTAATGTCAGGCTGAGAGATCTGAAGAAAGCCTCGTTAGCTTACCTCTAAATGTGACACACAATTTTTCTCTTGTGGCTCTTAAAATCTCTCCTCACGGGCTTTTTCATATTGTCTTTGACTGTTGGGCTGTGAATGCAGGCCCTCTGTGGGCAGGCTGTGTTGCAAAAGCCTCCACCCTGGCTGATGTCCATCCTGGGGTACCATCCCCATGGCAGGGTTGCAGTTGGCCCACCTTCTTCTGAGCTCCCACAGCTGGCAGCCATACATTTCTGAGCTGCCATGCCCCTCTGCTGCGGCTTCTTGGTTGTGGTGCTAAGTGTTTGTTGGTTGTCTGTAATTGGGGGTCCTGTGGATACAAGCTCTGTGCGGGTGGTCTCCGACCCAGAAGCCTCACCCTGGCTCCCGCACACCACCAGGGTTGGCCCATCACTGACAGGGGTGGTATCTGAGCTCTTGTAGATGATGTGGGAGCACTACATGGGGGTTAGCAGCCTTTGACAGTGATTAGCTCAGCTAAGCTCCACCCCACTTCCCTTTCCTGAGGTGATGGGAAGGGGGTTTCTCTAACCTTCACAAAAATCCCTATACATGTTCTTTCGAGATTGATTCCTGAGACAACCCACTCCAGAGATGTTCCCTTTGGTTTTATTTGCTGCTATCAGAAGATGGAGAGAAGCTGTGTTCATTTAATTTCTTCTAGGGGGACTGGCTATAAACTGTACCAAGTTGCTGTCCTGCCCAGCATGGCTCTCTGCCTGTATATTGGGTTCAGCTGCTTGACCTCCTTCACAGTCTTTGCTGCTCCTCCCACTTTAACTTACTCTGCTTCTCTTTCTAGCTGTTGTTGAGGAAGTGAGCTGCAGGCTTTTTTGTCTTAATCTTTCTCTCTCTCCATGCCCCCAACCCCCCCCCCCGCCGTACCCTACTCCACCCTGGTCAGCGCTTGGGGTCAAGAAATTCTGTCCTTATTTTCTACTCCTGTGGTCTAATTTCAAATCCCTCTAAGTTCTGACCTGCTCAACACTGAGTTCTAGAAGTCCCCTCTGGGCCCTCTTGTTGCTTTGGTTCTGGGCTGTGAAAGAGTCCAGGGTGGCTTCCTGTACCTGCTCTGCCATCTCCCAGCTGCCCTGGGTCTCTTGTCATCTCATGGTGGCTCCCTCCTCTGTGCTTCCACTTGTGCTTCCTCTGGTCCTGGCTCAAGGGGCTACAGGTCTGGAACCTGTGACATCACAATACACGTGCCCACCCCCACTGTAGCTTAATGCCATTGAGAGCATCTGATTGGCCCCTGGGCACCCAATAGCTTGACAAGTTTTGTTGCATATGTTCACCTTAGATACCAGAGAACACAGACTTCCTGGAGAACAGCAGATTGGGAGGCCTCCTATGAACTTTAATTTGGGGAGAGCCATTGAAACAAGGAGGTATGTAACATTTAGGACTTCCTACAGACCCAGGGACAAGTTTTATTAGATATGTGAAAACAGATCCAGTCAGGAAAGTGGAATCAAGCAGCACACAGACAACGTACCCTGGGTGCTGTTGTAACAGTATTTTTTCCCTCAACCTCTCTGATCAAATAAGGGTGCCATCTACTTTTCAAACTGGAGCACTGTCTGATGGCTTTTTCCAAAAGCAACTTATTTTAAAATTATTTAGGGCCATGAAACCTACATGACAAGCCAAATGCCAATAGCTGCTTGGCAGTTTTGGTAGAGCTACAGGGAGTGGCTCTCAGGACAGTAACTATGCTACTACTCTCGGGTGGGAGAGCTAATAGCATCGCAGCTAGAAATCACCTATCTAAGTGTGGTTTGCTCTGCATAAATAACAAGACCCAAGAAACCCCAGAAAATGTTCATTGTTATTTCCTGTATGTGTATTTTATTCTTATTTATTGCTGCTACAATGTTGGATCGTTCTGAATGCTGATGGAAGTCCTGGTGAGTTCTTGAGTAAGCTCAGTTTCCCAAGATTGCACCCATTTTCTCCTTTGGCTGTTCTCTATGGTGAGTGAAGTTTTAATTTCTTCTGCATGTGTGCTCATGATATTGGAATCCATTTTTCCCCTTCAGTGTTTTCTACTGATATTTACTGAAAAATTGTTTTGTCTACATATAATCCACATCTAAGTTGCCCACATTCCCTGGGTGGGAATTCCTTCAAAATTTATGTTTTTTTGTTATTATTGCTGCCCAATTCACTCTGCCTCCAAGTAGAGGGTGGGAATTGATGTGGGTGCCAATTATTTCACAGTGCACCTTGCTTTTTAGTCACCGGTAGGCTATCAGCCACTCTACTGGCATTTGTTCTCATAATGACTCCTACAGAGGACAGACTCCATCTCCAAGCACATTTTGGGTATTTCTCTCTGTGTTACAGCACTCACTGCCACTGATGTATTTCTATTAGCTATGTGATTCCATAATTTCTCAGCACTAGTTGGCCACTATTTCAAATCCAGCTCTGTTTTCTTATATATGATATACAGAACGTTGTAGTTGGATTCGCACCGTTATGTATTTTTCCTACACAACTATTTTAAAAATCATTTCCCTTGCATTCATAATGTAAAAGTAGTTGTTTTCTCCCATAAATATTTTCTTAAGGAAATAGAAGCATGTTTTATTCTCTGTTATGTCTTATAGAGTCAGAAATAAACTTCCTCCTGGATTTATCTGAAAGGGATACTGAATGTGTAAAAGGAAACTAATGTTTAGAAAGCTCTGTACTTTTGTAAACTATCTCAGCTTAACTTCCAATAAGGTTGACGGATAAGATGTAAAACATCAAGTTAAATTTGAATTTCAGATTAGCACCTACACTAAAATTAAGTGTTTATCTGAAATTCAGGATGAACTGGGCGTCTTGTGTTTTATTTGCACAGTGTAGCCCCCTATCCTTCGATGATTCTGTGTTGACTCCAACCTGGATGGCTTTCTCTTGCCCCCCCTCAAATCTGTAGCCAAAGAAAAGGATGACTCTGGATGTGAAAATCTTGAAATACACTCCAACAAAGAGATGCGAAGGCTTAGCATTTAAAGTCCTGTTGGGTATCTGAGAACAGAACAGAATGAAGGCTGTTTTCTGTTTATTCTGAATCAGATTATTAGTGTCGGGGTTGGAGTCAGACTGGAATTAATCCAGGTCATCATTTACTCCAGTATGGTTTCCCAGATGGAGAGAACAGATCTCAGCCCTGTTAACAGCAGGGCCTAGACTTCTAGGTCCACCCTAGGGGGTTACTTCACATAACTGGTGGGTGTTTTTGAATTATGACTCATGTAAGATGTGCAAGATGGCATTTGTGTGAGAGGCAGACTGGAAAAAGCCATATGGGCAGAGGCTCTGCAGAGCCAGGGGTGGGAGGAAAGAAGAGAGTGGGGATTCAGGGAGGCTCCTTTGGGAGCAGCCTACGCATTTTCTCTGGCTCCTAGATGCTGGTGGAAGCCTTCTCAAGCTCTCCACTTGTGTTACCATTTTTCCTGACATCAACTTAGAGGAGACCCTGGGAACAGGTTTCTCTTGCACACCTGCCTTCTCTGTAAAAAGAAACCAAAGGCCAATTTCTGCCACAGACACATCCATCAGCAACTGGGACTTTGTTTTGATAAATCTTCTTTTTATTTATTTATTTATTTATTCTTTTTTTATTTTTTTTATTGGTTGTTCACAACATTACAAAGCTCTTGACATATCATATTTCATACATTAGATTGAAGTGGGTTATGAACTCCCAATTTTACCCCAAATGCAGATTGCAGAATCACGTCGGTTATACATCCACAATTTTACATAATGCCCAATTAGTAATTGTTGTATCTGCTACCTTTCCTATCCCCTACTATCCCACCCCTTCTCTCCCTTCTTCTCTCTCTACCCCATCTACTGTAATTCATTACTCTCCTTGTTCATTTTCCCATTCCCCTCACAACCTCTTATATGTAATTTTGTATAGCAATGAGGGTCTCCCTTCATTTCCATGCAATTTCCCTTTTCTCTCCCTTTCCCTCCTATCCCATGACTCTGTTAAATGTTAGTCTTTTATTCCTGCTCTTTCTCCTTGCTCTGTTCATAGTTGCTCTCATTATATCAAAGAAGACATTTGGTATTTGTTTTTTAGGGATTGACTAGCTTCACTAAGCATAATCTGCTCTAGTGCCATCCATTTCCCTGCAAATTCTATGATTTTGTCATTTTTTATTGCTGCATAGTACTCCATTGTGTATAGATGCCACATTTTTTTTATCCATTCATCTATTGAAGGGCATCTGGGTTGGTTCCACAGTCTAGCTATTGTGAATTGTGCTGCTATGAACATCGATATGGCAGCATCCTTGTAGCATGTTCTTTTAAGGTCTTCAGGGAATAGTCCAAGAAGTGCAATAGCAGGGTCAAATGGTGGTTCCATTCCCAGCTTTCGCAGGAATCTCCAAACTGCTTTCCAAATTGGCCACACCAATTTGCAGTCCCACCAGCAATGTACAAGAGTACCCTTTTCTCCACATCCTCGCCAGCACTTGTTGTTGTTTGACTTCATAGTGGCTGCCAATCTTACTGGAGTGAGATGGTATATTAGGGTGGTTTTGATTTGCATTTCTCTGACTGCTAGCGATGGTGAGCATTTTTTCATGTACCTGTTGATTGATTGTATGTCCTCCTCTGAGAAGTGTCTGTTCAGATCCTTGGCCCATTTGTTGATTGGGTTATTTGTTATCTTATTGTCTAATTTTTTGAGTTCTTTGTATACTCTGGATATTAGGGCTGTATCTGAAGTGTGAGGAGTAAAAATTTGTTCCCAGGATGTAGGCTCCCTATTTACCTCTCTTATTGTTTCTCTTGGTGAGAAAAAACTTTTTAGTTTAAGTAAGTCCCATTTGTTGATTCTTGTTATTAACTCTTGTGCTATGGGTGTCCTATTAAAGAATTTGGAGCCCGACCCCACAATATGTAGATCGGAGCAAAATTTTTCTTCTATCAGATGCAGAGTCTCTGATTTGATATCAAGCTCCTTAATCCATTTAGAGTTAACTTTTGTGCATGGCGAGAGGAAGGGATTCAGTTTCATTTTTTTGCATATGGATTTCCAGTTTTCCCAACACCATTTGTTGAAGATGCTATCCTTCCTTCATTGCATGCTTTTAGCCCCTTTATCAAATATAAGATAGTTGTAACTTTGTGGATTAGTCTCTGTGTCCTCTATTCTATACCATTGGTCCACTCGCCTGTTTTGGTACCAATACCATGCTGTTTTTTTCACTATTGCTCTGTAATATAGTTTGAAATCTGGTATTGCTATACCACCTGATTCACACTTCCTGCTTAAAATTGCTTTTGCTATTCTGGGTCTTTTATTTTTCCATATGAATTTCATGATTGCTTTATCTATTTCTTCAAGAAATGCCATTGGGATTTTGATTGGCATTGCATTAAACCTATAGAGAACTTTTGGTAATATCGCCATTTTGATAATGTTAGTTCTGCCTATCCATGAACAGGGTATATTTTTCCATCTTCTAAGATCTTCTTCTACTTCTCTTTTTAGGGTTCTGTAGTTTTCATTGTATAACTCTTTCACCTCTTTTGTTAGGTTGATTCCCAAGTATTTTATTTTATTGGAGGATATTGTGAATGGAGTGTTTTTTCTCATTTCCGTTTCAGAAGTTTTGTCGCTGATATACAGAAATGCCTTTGATTTATGCGTGTTGATTTTATATCCTGCCACTTTGCTGAATTCATTTATTAGTTCTAGTAGTTTCTTTGTAGACCCTTTTGGGTCTTCTCAGTATAGAATCATGTCATCTGCAAATAGTGATAATTTAAGTTCTTCTTTTCCTATTTTTATGCCTTTAATTTTTTCGTCTGTCTAATTGCTCTGGCCAGTGTTTCGAGAACTATATTGAATAGAAGTGGTGATAGAGGGCATCCCTGTCTTGTTCCAGATTTTAGAGGGAATGCCTTCAACTTTTGTCCATTCAGAATGATGCTAGCCTGAGGCTTAGCATAGATAGCTTTTACAATGTCAAGGAATGTTCCTGTTATCCCTAGTTTTTCAAGTGTTTTGAACATAAAGGGATGCTGTACTTTGTTGAATGCTTTCTCTGCGTCTATTGAGATGATCATATGGTTCTTATCTTTAAGTCTATTGATGTGGTGAATAACATTTATTGATTTCCGTATATTGAACCAGCCTTGCATACCAGGGATGAATCCTACTTGATCATGGTGCACAATTTTTTTGATGTGTTTTTGTATTCGATTTGCTAGAATTTTATTGAGGATTTTTGCATCTAGGTTCATTAGAGATATTGGTCTGTAGTTTTCTTTCTTTGAGGTGTCTTTGTCTGGTTTCAGAATCAGGGTGATATTGGCCTCATAGAATGAATTTGGAAGAGCTCCCTCTTTTTCTATTTCCTGAAATAACTTGAAAAGTATTGGTATTAATTCTTCTTTAAAGGTTTTGTAAAACTCCTCTGTATACCCATCCAGTCCTGGGCTTTTCTTGGTTGGTAGTCTTTTGATGACTTCTTCAATTTCATCCATTGATATTGGTCTGTTCAAATTGTGTGTATCCTCCTGACTCAGTCTGGGCAAATCATATGACTTAAGAAATTTATCGATGTCTTCACTATCTTCTATTTTATTGGAATATAGGTTTTCAAAATAATTTCTAATTGTCTTCTGTATTTCTGTAGCATCTGTTGTGATATTGCCTTTTTCATCCCGTATGTTAGTAATTTGAGTTCTCTCTCTTCTTCTCTTTGTTAGCATGGCTAAAGATCTGTCGATCTTATTTATTTTTTCAAAGAACCAACTTTTAGTTTTGTTAATTTTTTCAATAGTTTCTTTTGTTTCAATTTCATTAATTTCCGCTCTGATTTTAATTATTTTTTGCCTTCTGCTACATTTGCTGTTGTTTTTCTCTTCCTTTTCTAGGGCTTTGAGATTAAGTGTGAGCTCATTTATTTGATGGTTTTTTCTTTTTTTGAGGAATGACCACCAGGCGATGAATTTTCCTCTTAAAACTGCTTTCATTGTGTCCCATAGATTCTGATATGTTGTGTCTGTATTTTCATTTATCTCTAAGAATTTTTTGATTTCCTCCTTTATGTCTTCTGTAACCCATTGATCATTCAGTAACATATTGTTCATTTTCCATGTGATGTAGGATTTTTCCTTCCTTCTTTTATCATTGATTTCCAGTTTCATGCCATTATGATCAGATAAAATGCATGGTATTATCTCCACCCCTTTATATTTACTGAGGGTTGCCCTGTGGCATAATATATGGTCTATTTTTGAGAAGGATCCATGTGCTGCTAAGAAAAAAGTATATCCATTTGATGATGGTTGATATATTCTATATATATCAGTTAAGTCTAGGTTATTGATTGTGGTATTGAGTTCTATAGTTTCCTTATTCAACTTTTGTTTGGAGGATCTGTCCAATGGTGAGAGAGGTGTGTTGAAGTCACCCATAATTATTGTGTTGTGGTCAATTTGATTCTTGAACTTGAGGAGAATTTGTTTTATGAATGTCACAGCGCCATTATTTGGTGCATAAATATTGATAATTGTTATGTCTTGTTGGTGAATGGTTCTTTTTAACAGTATATAATGTCCTTCTTTATCCCTTTTGATTAACTTAGTCTGAAGTCGATTTTATTCGATATGAGGATGGCCACCCCTGCTTGCTCACAAGGACCGTGTGCGTGGTATATTTTTTCCCATCCTTTCACCTTCAGCCTGTGTATGTCTTTTCCAATCAGATGTGTCTCCTGGAGGCAGCATATTTTTGGATTTGTTTTTTTAATCCATGATATCAGCCTATGTCGCTTTATTGGAGAGTTTAAGCCATTAACATTCAGAGTTACTATTGATATATGGTTTGTACTTCCATCCATGTTTGATTATTTATCCTCTTTTTTTTAAAAAAAATTAGTTTGTTTCTCCATGATTATTTTCCCCCTTGCCCTCTGTCTTTACCGAGGCACTTCCCTCTGATGGTTTTGGGTATTGTTTTTCATTTCTTCCTCGTGTAGTGTTTTGCTCAAAATGCTTTGCAATGCTGGTTTTCTGGCTGCAAATTCTTTTAACTTTTGTTTATCATGAAAGATTTTTATTTCATTGTCATACCTGAAGCTTAATTTTGCTGGATACAGAATTCTTGGTTGGCATCCATTGTCTTTCAGTGTTTGAAATACGTTGTTCCATGACCTTCTTGCTTTCAGTGTCTGTGATGAAAAATCCGTTGTTAACCTTATTGGTTTACCCCTGAATGTAATCTGTCTCCTTTCTCTTGTAGCTTTTAATATTTTCTCTTTGTTCTGTATATTGGATATCTTCATAACAATGTGTCTTGGCGTTAGTCTACTGTGATTTTGTGTGCTTGGTGTCCTGTATGCATCTTCAATTTGTATATCTGTTTCCTTTTTTATTTCTGGAAAGTTTTCTGTAATTATTTCATTCAGCAGGTTACTCATTCCCTTGGTTTGAATCTCTGTACCTTCTTTTATCCCGATGACTCATAAGTTTGGCTTTTTTATGTTATCCCATAACTCTTGGATGTTTTTCTCGTGATTTTTTACCAGCCTTTCTGAGTTGGCTAGACTCTTTTCAAGATGAAATATTTTGTCTTCATTATCTGACATTCTGGCTTCTACTTGCTCCACTCTGTTAGTGATACTCTCAATTGAGTTTTTAATTTGGTTTATAGTTTTTTTCATTTCTAAGATTATGGTTTGATTCTTTTTTATAATCTCTATCTCCTGATAAAGGTGCTTAACTTCTTCTTTTATCTGTTTGTGTAATACATTCTCAATGTGTTCTTTCGCTGCTTGAATTTGCTGTCTCGTATCCTCTTTAAGGTTCCCTTTCATCTGTCTAAGGTGTTTTTTGAGTTCTTTATATGACCATTTTTCTGATGACTCTAGGTCCTCCTGAATATTTAGGCTGTCCTGCATTGTTTGTACTCCTTTTCTTCCTTGCTTTTTGAAGCTGCTCATGTTACTTATTGTTCTGTTTAACTGCTGAGTTACTGTTTACTCCTATAAATTTATTTGATGCTTGGGAGGAAAGGTATTAGAAGGGAAGGGAAAAAGTCACTAAAGAGAATGAGAGTAAGCAGGTAGAATTCAAGAAAGGGGGATAAGATAATTGAAAAGAAATGAAAAGACAAAAGAAAAAAAATAGGAAATAAAAATGAAAAAAAATTTTTAAATAATAAAAAAAATTAAAATTAAAATTGGAAGAAAAAAAATTAAAAAAAATTGTAAAAAAAATTAAAAAAAACAAGTAAGAAAAATGAAAATGTAAGAAAACCCCAAATCAAAATTAAAAAAAAAAAAAAACTAATAAATGCAGTCTTAGAGTTTGATTAACTTCTCTTCCAGTAGGTGGCGCTGTGACCACCAGGCCAAGTTTCTCCTATCTATACGCGGAAACCAATCACTGTGCAGCAACTCCTCCTCCCAGACTGGGCGAGTCTCCAATACTGGGTGCCTAGGGCGTCCTCTTGTGTCTAGTCACTTCCCCACTTTTCCTCTAGCCAGGCCCCTCTCACGGGTGCCGCTCACCACAATACTGGGTACACGCCAGGTCTGCTGCTCCCGGGAGCCCTGTTGTCATGAATGACTGGGCACACTCTTCCAGTTTGCCATTCCCTCAGACCCTAAGTTTGTAGAGCTTGGGGCTGAGAATCCTCAGCGAATTTTACTGCCCCTCCGGTAGCCACACTCCCGGTAGCTGGTTCAAGAGACCTCAGCTGTCAGCACTGGTGGGAGCGGTAGTCCCACGCCGCGGGTCCCGCGCCACCTCTAATTCCCTTGGTCTGGCTACCGTGCTCACGGGAGAGCTGGGAGGGGCCCTTACAGGAGAGCTGAGATTGGCCTTTAAGGTTTCCCCGATGTGTGGAGAGGGAAGGCTGGGGAATTACACACCTGTAGCCGCAGGTTTCAATGAAGTTATCTCCTCCGCCGAAGTCTGATGACGTCAGTTGTCTGCCATGGTGGTATCTCTTGCAAATGGCGACAGTTTGTTTCCCTTTGCCGGGTGACCAATGCAACGGGTGGGTCCTTACTGTCTCTCCCAAGCCCCGTTTCAAACCTGTGGCCACTACCTATGAAGGCTCGGTTGGCATTTACCTCTATAGGATCAGAAGGGCTGGCCGGTTGTTTCAGCTGGATGGATTAGTGCTGAGTCACAGCTGTTTGTCTTCAGGAAGCAGGTGAACGGGAGCTTGAATTCAGCCGAGCCAGGTTCAGTGTGTGTTCTGAGAGGCCCAGACTGCTCCTCCCAGATCCACGTCAGCTCAGCATTGCCCAGCATTTAGTTTTCTCACCGTAAGTTAAGTTCAACTTTCACTTATTTTCCATTCCTCTCCAGTTTAAAATATCCATGTTGTTAGATTTAACTGTAGTCAAGATTTTTATTCTTTTAGCTAAGAATAACTTCTGCAGTCCTTTGCAGAGGCCTTCATTTTATTCCACAGTAACTTGCAAACTGCAACACTGTTAGTGTAGGATTTTTTCCTTACATCTTCATAATTTAATATTGTTTCATTGATGAACCAGTAGATTGTCAGCTATGGTCCGAGTGCAGACTGCCTCTCAGTTACAGCCAGCGGGTGACTTCGGGGGATCCCTGAGGTCTTCTCCCTGGTTGCCTACCTGAGAGATGCGCCATAGAATCTGCCTCGCTTAGCCCTCCCCCGTCCCCGGGAGTGGGATGACTTTTTTTTTTTTTTAAGATCTTTCTGAACCCCAGTCTCCAACATCTGCTCGCTGCAACAGTCCTTGTGCAATCCAGTCTCCAACGTCTGCTCTCTGCAACAGTTCTTCTGTACCTCAGTCTGAAAAATCTGCTCTCTGCAACAATTCCTCTGTATGCAAGTCTCCAAACTATGCTCTCTGTAACAGTCTTTCTGTACCTCTGTCTCCTACCTCATCTCTGTAAGACCATTCTGAAACCCAGTCTGCAAACTCTGCTCTCTGTAACAGTCCTTCTGTACCGTATTCTCCAACAATTGCTCTCTGTTATGGTCCTTCTGCACTCCAGTCTCCAACATCTTCTTTCTCTATCAGTCCTTCTGTACCCCAGTCTCCAAACTCTGCTCAATGTAACAGTCTTTCTGCACCTCAGTCTCCAACCTCTGCTTTCTGCAACAGTCCTTCTGCATCCAAGTCTCCAAATACTGCTCTCTGCAACATTCCTTCTGCACCCCAGTCTCCAACTTGTGCTCTCTGCAATGATGATTCTGCACCTCATTCTCCAATTTCTGCTCTCTGAAAAGATCCTTCTGCACACCAGTCTCCAAACTCTGCTCTCTGCAACAGTCCTTGTGAACCCCAGTCGCCAACATCTTCTCTCTGCAAAAGTTCTTCTGTACCTCCGTCTGAAAACTCTGGTCTCTGTAATAATCCATCTGCACCCCAGTCTCCAAACTCTGCTCTCTGTAACAGTCCTTCTGTACCTCAGTCTCCAATCTCTGCTCTATGAAACAGTCCTTCTGCACACAAGTCTCCAACATCTACTCTCTGAAACAGTTCTTCTACACCCCAGACTCCAACCTCTGCTCTCTGCAACAGTCCTTCTACACCCCAGTCTCTATACTCTGCTCGCCCCAACAATCCTTCTGCACCCCAGTCTCCAAAGTCGGCTCTCTACAACAGTCCTTCTACACCCCAGTCTCCAACCTCTGCTCTCTGCAACACTCCTTCTACACCCCAGTCTCCAAATTCTGCCCGTCCCAACGATCCTTCTACACCCCAGTCTCCAACCTCTGCTCTCTGTAACAGTCCTTCTGAAGCTCAGACTCCAACTTCATCTCTCTGTAAGACCCTATTAGAAACCCAGTCTGCAAACTCTGCTCTCTGTAACAGTCCTTCTGCACCCCAGTCTCCAACCTCTGCTGTCTGTAACAGGCCTTGTGCACCCCAGTTTCCAAACTCTGCTCTCTGCAAGGATCCTTTTTGAACCCAGTCTCCAACATCTGCTCTCTACAACAGTCCTTCTGCACCCCAGTCTCGAACCTCTGCTCTCTGCAAGATCCTTCTTCACACCAGTCTCCAACCGCTGCACGCTGTAACAGTACTTCTGCAATCCAGTCTCCAAACACTGCTCTCTGTAACAATAATTCTGCACCTCAGTCTCCAACATCTGCTCTCTGCAACAGTCTTCTGCAACCCAGTCTCCAAACTCTGCTCTCTGTAGCAGTCCATCTGTACCGGATTCTCCAACCTCTGCTTTCTGTAACGGGCCTTCTGCACCCCAGTCTACAACATCTGCTTTCTCTATCAGTCCTTCTGCACCCCAGTCTCCAAACTCTGCTCTCTGTATCAGTCTTTCTGTACTGGATTCTCCAAACTCTGCTCTTAGTAATGGTCCTTCAGCATCCCAGTCTCCAACATCTGCTTTCTCTATCAGTCCTTCTGCACCTCAGTCTCCAATCTCTGCTCTCTGCAACATTCCTTCTGCACCCCAGTCTCCAAACTCTGCTCTCTGTAATGATCCTTCTGCACCCCAGTCTCGAACCTCTGCTCTCTGCAACGATTCTTCTGCACCTCAGTCTCCAAGCTCTGCTCTCTGCAAAGATCTTTTGGCACCCCAGTCTCAAACCACTGCTCGCTGCAACAGTCCTGGTGAACCCCAGTCTCCAACATCTGCTCTCTGCAACAGTTCTTCTGTACCTCAGTCTGAAAACTATTCTCTCTGCAATAATCCATCTGCACCCCAGTCTCAAACCTCTACTCTCTGTAACAGTCATTCTGTACCTCAGTCTCCAATCTCTGCTCTATGCAACAGTCCTTTTGCACCCAAGTCTTCAACATCTGCTTTCTGAAACAGTCCTTCGACACCCCAGTCTTTAACCTCTGCTCTATGCAACAATCCTTCTACACCCCAGTCTCCATACTCTGCTCGCCAAAACGATCCTTCTGCACCCCTGTCTCCAACGTCTGCTCTCTGCAACAGACCTTCTACACCCCAGTCTTCATCCTCTGCTCTCTGCAACAGTCCTTCTATACCCCAGTCTCCAACCTCTGTTCTCTACATCAGTTCTTCTGCACCCCAGTCTCCAACCTCTTCTCTCGGTGAAAGTCCTTCTGTAAAGCAGTCTCCAACCTCTGTTCTCTGTAAGGGTCCTTATGCACCCCAGTATCCAACCTAGGTTTTCTGTATCAGCCATTTTGAACCACAGTCTCCAAACTCTTCCGTCTGTAAGAGTCCTTCTGCAACACAGTCTGCAACCTCTGCTCTCTGCAACAGTCCTCGTGCAGCCCAGTCTCCATCCTCTGCTCTCTGCAACATTCCTTCTACACCCCAGTCTCCAACATCTGCTATCTGCAACAGTCATTATCCACCCCAGTCTTTAAACTCTGCTCTCTGTAAGAGTCCTTCTGTACTGCATTCTTGAAACTCTGCCCTCTGTAAAAATACTTCTGCACCGGAATCTCAAAATTCTGCTTTCTTGTCAGTCCTTCTGCACCCCAGTCTCCAAACTCTGCTCTGTGTAACTGTCCTTCTGCACCTTAGTCTCCAACGTCTGCTCTCTGCTACAGTCCTTCTGGACCTCAGTCTCCATCGTCTACTCTCTGCAACAGTCCTTCTGCACCCCAGTCTCCAACCTCTGCTCTTTGTAAGAGTCCATCTTTATTGGAGACTCCAACCTCTACTCTCTGTAATGGTCCTCCTGTACCCCAGTCTTCAACCTCTGCGTTTTGAATCATTTGTTCAGCACCCCTGTCTCAATCCTCTGCTCTCTATAACAGTCCTTCTACACCTCAGTCTCCAACCTTTGCTCTCTGCAACAGTTCCATCTGCACCCAAATCTCTAACTTCTGCTCTATGCACAATTCCTTCTGCACCCCAGTATCCAACCTCTGCTCTCTGTAACAATCCTTCTGCACCCCAGTCTTAAAATTCTGCTCTATGCAGAAGTCCTTCTTCACCCCAGTCTTCAACCTCTGCTCGCTGTAATATGCTTCTGTACCCCAGTCTCCAAACTCTACTCTCTGTAACAGTTCTTCTGCACCAGAGTCTCCAAACTCTTCTCTGTTACAATCCTTCTGCACCTCAGTCTGCAAGCTCTGCTCTCTGCAATGGTCCTTCTGCAACCCTGTCTTAAAACTCTGTTCTTTCAGCAGTCCTTCCACTCCCCAGTCTCCAATCTCTGCTCTCTGTAAAAGTACTTTTGTACCCCAGTCTCCAATCTCTGCTCTCTGTAAAGTTCCTTCTACACACGAGTCTCCAAACTCTACTCTCTGTAACAGTTCTTCTGTACCGCAATCTCCAAACTCTGCTCTCTGTAACAATAATTCTGCACCTCAGTCTCCAACCTCTGCTCTCTGTAAAGGTGCTTCTGCAACCTAGTCTCCAACCTCTGTTCTCTGAAACAGTCGTTCTGCACCCCAGTCTCCAACCTCTGCTCTCTATAGCAGTCCTTCTGTACCGGAGTCTCCAACCTCTGCTCTCGGCAACATTCCTTCTGCACCCGAGTCTCCTACCTGTGCTCTCAGTGAAAGTCCTTCTGCACTCTAGTCTCAAAACTCTGCTCTCTGTAACGGTACTTCTGCACCCCAGTGTCTAACCTCTGCTCTCTGCAATGATCTTTCTGCACCTCAGTCTCCAACTTCTGCTCTCTACAACAATCCTTTTGCACCCCAGTCTGAAACATCTGCACTCTCTAACAGTCCTTCTACACCTCAGTCTCCAACCTCTGCTCTCTGCAACAGTCTTTTTGCACCCCAATCTCCAACATCTGCTCTCTTCAACAGTTCTTGTATACCCCAGTCTCCAACCTCTGCTCTCTTAAACAGTCTTTCTCCACCCGACTCTCTAACCTCTGCTCTCTGTAACAGTCCTTCTGCACCTCAGTCTCCAAACTCTGCTCTCTGAAAGAATCTTCTGCAACCCAGTCTCCAAACTTTGCTCTCTGTAACAGTCATAATGCTCCCCAGTACCAAACTCTGCTCTCTGTAAGAGGCCTTCTGCACTGCAGTCATCAACCTCTGCTCTCCAAAACGATCCTTCTGCACATCAGTCTTTAACCTCTGCTCTCAGCAACGGTCCTTTTGAACCCCAGTTTCCAAACTCTGCTCTTCGCAACAGTCCTTCTGTACCCCAGTCCCCAAACTCAGCTCTTTGAAAGATCCTTCTGCACCCAAGTCTCCAAACTCTACTCTCTGTAACAGTCCTTCTGCACCCCAGTCTCCAACCTATGCTCTCTGTAACAATCCTTCTGAACATTAGTCTTTATCCTCTGCTCTCAGCAACGGTCCTTTTGCACCCCAGTCTCCAACATCTGTTCTCAGCAACAGTCCTTCTGCACCACACTCTGCATCATCTGCTCTCTGTAAGAGTCTTTATGTACTGCAGTCTCCAACCTCTGCTCTCTGTAACAGTCCTTCTGGACCCCAGTATCTCACCTCTGCTTTCGGTATCAGTCCTTCTGCACCCCAGTCTCCAACCTATGCTCTCTGTAACATTCTTTCTGCACCTCAATCTCCAATCTCTGCTCTCTGTACCAGTCCTTCTGCACCCCTGTTTCAAAACTCTGCTCTCTGAAACAGTCCTTCTGCACCTCAGTATTCAACAACTGCTTTCAGCAACAGTCCTTTTACACCCCAGTCTCAAAACTCTGCTCTCTGGTACAGTTCTTCTATACCCCAGTCTCCATAATCTGCTCTCTGCAACGATCCTTCTGCACCTCAGTTTCCAACCTCTGCTCTCTGGAAGATCCTTCTGTAACCCAGTTTCCAAATTCTGCTCTTTGTAACATTCCTTCAGTACACCAGTCTCCAACCTCTGCTCTCTGCAATGGTCCCTCTGCATCCCAGTCTCCAACCTTATTCTCAAAAACAGTTCTTCTGTACTGCAGTCTTTAACTACTGTTTTCTGTTAGGGTCCTTCTTCACCCCAGTCTCCAAACTCTGCTTTCTGTATCAGTGCTTCTGCACCACAGTCTCCAAACTTTGCTCTCTGTAACAGTCTTTCTACTCCCCAGTCTCAAACCTCTGCTCTCTGTAACAGTCTTTCTGTACTGCAGTCTCCAACCTCTGCTCTCTGTAATGGTCCTTCTGCACCCCAGTCTCAAACCTCTGATTTCTGTATAAGTTTTTCTGAACCATGGTTTCCAACCTCTGCTCTCTGTAACAGTACTTTTGCACCTCTGTCTCAAACCTCTGAACTCTGCAACCTTACTTCTGCACCCCATTCTCTAACCTCTGCTCTCTGTAAAAGTCCTTCTGCACCCAATTCTCTAACCCCAGCTCTATGCAACAGTCCTTCTGTACCACAGTCTCCAACCTCTGCTCTCTGTACCGGTCCTTCTGCACACCAGTCTCAAACTCTGCGTTCTGTATCAGTAATTCTGCACCCCACTCTCAAAACTTTTCTCTCTGTAACATTCTTTCTGCACCTCAGTCTCCAACCTCTGCTCTCTGTGACAGTTCTTCTGCACCTCAGTCTCCAAATTCTGTTCCCTGCAACAGTTCTTCTGAACCCCAGTCTCCAACATCTGCACTCTGAAACAGTTCTTCTATAA
Organism: Ictidomys tridecemlineatus; assembly: GCF_052094955.1. Taxonomy (NCBI): domain Eukaryota; kingdom Metazoa; phylum Chordata; class Mammalia; order Rodentia; family Sciuridae; genus Ictidomys; species Ictidomys tridecemlineatus. Next base: position 176,334,134 of record NC_135479.1, read on the forward strand.
ACCATTCTCCAACCTCTGCTCTCTGTAACAGTCCTCGTGTATTGCAGTCTCCGACTCTGCTCTCTTCAATGGTCCTTCTACACCCCAGTCTCAAACCTCTGCTTTCTGTATCAGTCCTTCTGAACCCCAGTCTCCAACCTCTGCTCTCTGTAACAGTCCTTATGCACCTCAGTCTCCAAATTTTGCTCTCTGTAACAGTCCTTCTGCACCCAAGTCTCCAACACCTGCTCCCTGCAACAGTCCTTCTTCACCCCATTCTCCAAACTCTGCTATCTGCAACAGTCCTTCTGCACCCCAGTCTCAAAACTCTGCTCTCTGTAACAATCTTTCTGCACCTCTGTCTCCAACTCTGCTCTCTGCAATGTTCCTTCTGCACCTCAGTCTCCAACCTCTGCTCTCTGTATGATCCTTCTGCAACCCAGTCTCCAAACTCTGCCCTCTGTAAACAGTCGTTCTGCATCCCTTCACCAAACTCTGCTCTCTGTAACAGGCCTTCTGCACCGCAGACTCCAAACTCTGTTCTTTGTAACGGTCCTTCTGCAACCCAGTCTCAAAACTCTGCTCTCTACAAAGATGCTTCTGCACCCCAGTCTCCAACCTCTGCAATCTCCAACAGTCCTTCTGCACCTCAGTCTAAAAACTCGGTTCTCTGCAACGATCCTTCTGCACCCCAGTCTCTAAACTCTGGTCTCCCTAACAGTCCTGTTCCACCTCAGTCTCCAACCTCTGCTCTTTGTAAGATTTTTCTGCAACCCTGTCTCAAAACTCTGCTCTCTGTAACAGTCCTTCTGCACCCCAGTCTCCAACCTCTGCTCACTGTAACAGTCCTTCTGCAACTCAGTCTCCAAACTCTGCTCTCTGTAACATTTCTTCTATACCCCAGTCTCCAACCTCTACTTTCTGCAATGGTCCTTCTGCACGACAGTCTCCAACCTGTGTTCTCGGCAACAGTCCTTCTGCACCTCAGTGTACAAACTCTGCTCTGGGTATCATTTCTTCTGCACCTCAGTCTCCAACCTCTGCTTTATGTAAGATCTTTCTGCAACCCAGTCTCCAAACTCTGCTCTCTGTAACAGTTTTTCTGCACCCCAGCCTCAAACCTCTGCTCTGTGCAACAGTTCGTCTGCACCGCAGTCTCCATCCTCTGCTCTCGGAAAGATCCTTCTGGACCCCAGTCTCCAAACTCTGATCTTCGTAACAGTCCTTCTTCACCCCAGGCTCTAACCTCTGCTCACTGTAACAATCCTTCTGCACCTCAGTCTCCAACCTCTGCTTTCTGCAAAAATCCTTCTGCACCCCAGTCTTCAAACATTGCTTTCAGTAACATTTCTTCTGCACCTCAGTCTCCAACATCTGCTCTATGTAAGACCCTTCTTCCACCCAGTCTCCAAACTCTGCTCTCTGTAACAGTCCTTTTGCACCCCAGTCTTCAACCTCTGCTCTTTGCAACAGTTCGTCTGCACCAGACTCTTCAAACTCTGCTCTCTGTATGATACTTCTGCACCCCAATCTCAAAACTCTGATCTCTGTAACAGTTCTTCTTCACCCCAGTCTCCAACCTCTGCTCCCTGCAACAAACCTTCTGCATTCAAGTCTCCAACTTCTGCTCTCTGAAACACTTTTTCTGCACCCCAGTCTTTAATATGTACTCTCTGATACAGTTCTTCTGCATCCCATTCTCCAACCTCTTCTCTCTGCAACAGTCCTTCTGTACCCTGGTCTCCAAACTCTGCTCTTTGTAACAGTCCTTATGTACTGCAGTCTCCAACCTCTGCTGTCTATAAGGTTCATACTGGACCCAAGTCTCCAAACTCTGCTTTCTGTATCAGTCCTTCTGCATCTCAGTCTCCAAAATCTGCTCTCTATAACAGTTCTTCTGCACCTCAGTCTCCAAACTGTGCTCTCTGCAACAGTCCATCTACACTCCAGTCTTCAACCTCTGATCTGTGTAATAGTCCTTCTGCAACCCAGTTTCCAATCTCTGCTCTCTGCAACGATCCTTCTGCATCCCAGTCTCCAACATCTGCTCTCTGCAACCGTCCTTCTGCACCCAAGTCTCCAACCTCTGCTCTCTGCAATGATCCTTCTGCACAACAGTCTTCAACCTCTGCTCTCTGTAATAATCCTACTGCACCCCAGTCGCCAACCTCTGCTCTCTGTTACAATTCTTCTGCACCGCAGTCTCCAAACTCTGCTCTACGTAATATTCTTCTGCGACCCAGTCTCCAAACTCTGCCCTTCTGTACCCAGTCTCTAACCTCTGTTCTCTTTAACAGGCCTTCTGCCCCACAGTCTCCAAACTCTGCTCTCTGTATCAGTCCTTCTTTACCCCAGTCTCCAAACTCTGCTCTCTTTAACATTCTTTCTGCATCTCAGTCACCTACCACTGCTCTCTGCAACAGTTCTTCTGCACACCAGTCTCCAACATCTGCACTCTGAAACAGTTCTTCTCCACTCCAGTCTCCAACCTCTGCTCTCCGTAAAAGTCCTCCTGTATTGCAGTCTCCAAACTCTGCTCTGTGTAATGGTCCTTCTGCACCTCAGTGTCCAACCTCTGCTTTCTGTATCAGTCCTTCTACACCCCAGTCTCCAACCTCTGCTATCTGCAACAGTCCTTCTACACCACAGTCTCCAAATTCTACTCTCTGCAAAAGTCTTTCTGCACCCAAGTCTCCAAAACCTGCTTCCTGCAACAGTCCTTCTGCACCCCAGTCTCCAAACTCTGGTCACTTTAACAGTCCTTCTGCACCTCCGTCTCCAAATTCTGCTCTCTGCAACAGTCCTTCTGCACCCAAGTCTCCAAATTCTGCTCTCTGCAACAGTCCTTCTACACCCCAGTCTTCAACCTCTGCTCTGTGTAACAGTCCTCTGGACCCCAGTGTCCAACCTCTGCTCTTTGTAGCAGTTCTTCTGCACCATATTCTCCAACCTCTGCTCTGTTACAGTCTTTGTATACCGCAGTCTCCAAACTTTGTTCTCTGTAAACGTTTCTCTGCACCCCAATTTCTAACCTCTGCTTTCTGTAACAATCCTTCTGTACTTCAGTCACCAAACTCTGCTCTCTGTAACCATCCTTCTGCACCCCAGTCTCCAACATCTGCTCCCTATAACAGTACTTCTGCACCTCAGTCTTAAACCTCTGCTCTCTGCACGATCCTTCTGCAACCCAGTCTCCAACCACTACTCTCTCTAACTGTTGTCCTGCACCTCAGTCACCAACCTCTTCTCTCTGTAAGGTACTTATGCAACCCAGCCTCAAAACTCTGCTCCCTATAACAGTCCTTCTGCAACCCAGCCTCAAAACTCTGCTCCCTATAACAGTCCTTCTGCAACCCAGTCTCCAACCTCTGCTCTCTGTAGCAGGCCTTTGCACCCCAGTCTCCAAACTCTGCTCTCTGAAACAGTTCTTCTTCACGCAAGTCGCCAACCTCTGCTCTTTGTAATGGTCCTTTTGCACCCCAGTCTCCCACCTCAGCTTTCTGTATCATAATTCTTCATCCCAGTCTCCAACGTCTTCTCTGTGTAATAGTCCTTCTGCATCTCAGTCTCCAAACTCTGCTCTCTGCAACAGTCCTTCTGCACCTCAGTCTGAAATCTCTGTTCTCTGCAACGACCGCCCTGCACCCCAGTCTCCTTCCTCTGTTCTCTGTAACACACCTTCTGAACCTCAGTCTCCTACCTCTGCTCTCTGTAAGATCCTTCTGCAACAAAGTCTCAAACTATGCTCTCTGTAACAGTCCTTCTGCACAACAGTCTCCAACCTCTGCACTCTGTAACAGGACTTCTGCAACCCAGTCTCCAACCTCTGCTCTCTGTAACAGGCCTTCTGCACCCCAGTCTCCAACCTCTGCTCTCTGCAACAGTCTTTCTAAACCCCAGTCTCCAAACTCTGCTCTCTGCAACAGTCCTTCTTCACCCCAGTCTTCAACTTCTGTTCTCTGTAACAATCCTTCTGCACCTCAGTTCCCAAACTCTGACCTCTGAAATGGTCCTTCTGCACCCCAGTCTCTAACCTCTGCTGTCTGCAACCATTCTTTTGCACCCTTGTCTCGAACCTCTACTGTCTGCAAAAGTCTTTCTGAACCCCAGTCTCAAACATCTGCTCTCTGCAACAGTTCTTCTGCACCTCAGTGTGAAAACTCTGCTCTCTGCAATGATCCTTGTGCACCACAGTCTCCAAACTCTGCTTTCTGTAACAGTCCTTCTGCACCCCAGTCTTTAACATCTACTCTCTGAAACAGTCTTTCTACACCCCTGTCCAAATGCAGAAGAATGAGACCTGAACTATTGCTCACCCTGCAAGAAATCAACTGAAAATGCATTAAAGACCCAGGCACTAGACCAGAAATTATGCAGTTTCTAAAAAAAAAACAAAGTCAATATTCCACCTACAGGCAGAGGCAATGACTTTCTCAATTGGATGTCAAAGCTCAGGAGATAACACCAAAAGTTAGCTAATAGGATGGCATCAAATTAAGAAGGTTCTGCACAGCAAAGGAGACAATTAGAATATGATGAGAGAACCTATGGAAAGGGAGAAAATCTTCATTAGGGGCTCTTCTAAAAGAGGATCAATATTCAGAATATTAATAAAGAACTCAAAAAAATTAACATCAAACCCACAATTATTAAATAACACAATTATTAAATAACCCAATTACCAAATGGGAAACTATATGAACTAAACACACATGTCTTAGAAGAAAATATGTGAGTGGCCAACAAATATATGAAAATACTTGCAAGTCAAGACTACCCTGAGATTTCATCTCACTTCAGTGACAAAGGCAACCACCAAGAATACAAAAAGAAATGAGTGTGACAAGGAGAGAATTGAAGAGAAAGGAGCACTCTCACCCTGTTGGTGGGCATGTAAATCAGCACAACCACCACAGAAATCGGGGTGGAGGCTCCTCAGGAGTAGCCATGGACCACCCTGCAACCCAGCTCTACCTCTGCTTGGTATTTATCACAGTGGATCAAAGTATCATCATACTATATATTATAGTATGATGATACTATAATGACACATACATGCCCATGAACCAGACTAGGTGACATCAGTGGACGAATGGATAAAGAACATCTGGTATATGCACACTTGCATTTCATTCAGCCATAAAGAAGAACAAAATTATATCATGCTGGAAGATGGATGGATCTTCAGAACATTAAGGGAAATAAGCAACTCAGAAAGTTAAGGGCCGTATGTTTTTCCTCTGTTAAATCTAGAGGGGGAAAAGGAAGGAAAGTTGGGAAGGGAGTCTCATCATGAAAGTTGAAGGAAAATCAGTAGAGTCAAGGCACCAGAGGAGGAGGTGAGGAAAAGGGAAATATTGGAATGATATTGGCCAAAGTTCACGGTTATTTTGTGTGCATGTTCAAATATGTGTAAGCAAATTCCACCATTATGGACCACTACAATGCACCAATGAAGTGTGAAAAGAAGAGTTTCACATTACATGGGCCAGGCACTATTCTAGGAGGGTGCCCATTTTTTCCCATCTATAAATACCACGATCATTTACCACTGTCAAAAATCTCTACAGATTCGAATGTTCTGATCACTGCTCCACCATATGGCCTCTTCTACTTCAGGGTCCCCTTATTCTCACTGAAATCAGGGAGTCCGTTTCAACGATGCCATCTGTTAATGTCTTCCCAGGCTGCCGAAGACAGCGGCTGCGTGTTTCACAAGAATCTGGTGCTGCCTTCTGAACGCATGTGCACGAGGCCTTGGCGAAGGCTGGTGCTCCAGGCCCTCCTCCAGATCCAGCTGTGAGGCCAGGGAAGGGGTCACATAACACGCCATTCAACACCTTATTTATTTCTGATCACCATCCTCTCCATTATTTCAGGATCATATTGGTCATTGAACTTAAGCAAACACTGAGTCCAGTTTTCAGTCCATCAACCAAAGAGAGTCAAATAGCCACTCCCCGTAGCTCAGGAAAATCCTTGGCCCTAACATTTCTGGTGATTACGTCCCTGTGACTGCATTCATGATGATCCAGCAATATGTCTTGACTTCTTTGGTCTAGAAGACTCAAACAAATTCTCTTATATATTCTTAAGGCTCCTATTAACAAAATACAGTAAAATATTTACCTTTTATTTCAGTGTGACCCTTATACTCTCCTGGACTATATTTTATACTCTTACCTGAGGCGTTCTGGGATCAGACCCCAATTAAGAGTCTGGTGACAATGCGGGATGATGGATGAGCATCTTAAAGACAATTGGGCTGGGGATGTGGCTCAAGCAGTAGTGCGCTTGCCTGGCACGCGTATGGCCCGGGTTCGATCCTCAGCACCACATACCAACAAAGATGTTGTGTCTGCCGAGAACTAGAAAATGAATATTAAAAATTCTCTCTCTCTCTCTCTCTCTCTCTCTCTCTCTCTCTCTCTCTCCCCTCTCCTCTCCTCTCCTCTCCTCTCCTCTCTCAATCTCTCTTTAAAAAAAAAGACAACTTTCCAGGTAGAGTCATCATAGGGTCTTCAATTTAGCAAAAGCTAGTCTCCTTGGGGGAGGAGGGGCTGCTTCTGATAGCAAAAAGGTTAATGGAGATTTCAGGGTTCAAGGCTCTGAGATTTGTCTAATTCCACTGGTATTTTGCCATTCTAATTAACAGGGTCTCAATCATTTCCCCATTAATGTCCTAATTGACATAAGAGAGACCTGGAGAAATTGTGGATTTATAATTTTCTTTGTACTTCTGCAATTTGGAGTATTGGATGTTTTATTCAGATATTAACCTTTATCAGTTTCCAGAGAGAAAATATTTCTGATGATCTGAACCTAACTTGAAGGAGGAATATAATGCTTGAACCTATCATTTTCTTTCTGTAAGTCTCCCACTCCAGTCAGTAACAGCAGTCTGTAGTCATGTTGTAATGTTCATTCCCACCCTGAAGGTCGATGGTGTTATACCAAAGCTCAGTTTTCCATAGACATTTGATTTCAGACCACGATAACTTGAAGTCTCTGTTGGGTCATTGCACACCAGGAATTATCAGGTCTCCTTTCCCATGGGCTGTGACATCATCAACATATTCAATTCCCTCAGGTCAGACATCCAACCTACCTCCTCAGATCTGTTATCTAGAACCATCTCTGATGTAAACCACTATTGTGGTCAGTGCCACCGTGGTCAGGTAGAGATGAAGAACGACTCTTGATGTCTTAGGGTAGAGGAAGTTGACACAGAAAAAACTTATAAAATGGTTGGGAGATCTGGAAGAAAAAAGGAAAATAGGGCAGGTGACACCACCCCATATATGGAAACGCTAACTTCCCTGGAAAGAGACGCTCATTCCATGCTACTGTGACCCACATTCAGTAACAGCTGCCTAGGAGCCTGCACACACAGCTCCTGGCACCAAGGAGATTAGTTCCTGCCTCTACAGCGCTGGATTGCTGCTGCTGCTATGGGATCCAAAAGAACCCACTTTCTTCCTTTTCTTTCTTCCTCTCTGCCTAGTGTTTGGCTGATCTTGACACATCCTCCTAAAATGAAGGCCTACAGGCAGGGGAGTGTGGGAAACGAGGTTCTCATACTTTCTGTCCCTCTGGTGTGGGGAGAACACAGAAGGACAGAGATGGTGCTGAACACCCACACAAGGTGTCCGACACACTTGAACCTGAAAGTGGGAAAAGGGTGTTTGTGAAAAGAGAGGAGAGAAAGGAGTCTCAGAGATTTTAAAAGCAGGAGTTAAAGTTGAAGCTCCAGATACAGACTCTCTAACCAGGTGCCTACAAGCCCCTGGGAGGCATCTTTTTTAAGATGACTGTATACTCCAGTTTGAAGATTGGTCTAGACTTTGATCATCCAAAAGGATGCACACCCTCCAGCCAGCTTCCACAGGGCACTCTGGACCTCGTTGCTTCTCAGGCTGTGAATGGCAGGGCTCAAAAGGGGGCTCACCACACAGAAGAGCACAGAGACCAGGGTGTCTATGTCCAGCCTACTCTGGGCCTGTCATAGTGGAAATTGGCTGTTCCATAGAAGACCACCATGGCAGTGAGGGGGGACGCACAGGTGGAGAAGGCCTTTCTCCTGCCCTGGGCAGAGAGAATCCCCAGAATGGCTGCCATGATGAGTGCGTAGGAGCCTGCAGTGAAGAGGCAGAGGCTCAGGCCCATAGTGGCACTGACCATGTGGAGCGCAGACTCGTTGACAGAGGTGTCTGAGCAGGAGAGCTTCAGGAGAAATGGGGTGTCACAGAGAAAGTGGCTGAAGTGGTGGGGCCCACACAGAGTGAGTGTGATAGCCAGCACCGTGTGTGTGACCAAATTCACCAGCCCACACAGCCAGGACCCAGTCACCAGGCCAACACAGACCTTCACACTCACGATGACTGGGTACTGAGGAGGACGGCAGGTGGCCACACAGCAGTCATACTGGCCACACAGCCAGTAAGAAGCCTTCTGTGCCAGCACTTGTCACCAAGAAGAAGATCTGGGAAAGGCAGCCCTCATAAGAAATGGCCTTCTTCTCCCAGAAGAAGTTCACCAGCAGTACTGGGAGGGTGGTGGATGTTTAGCAGACGTCCAAGAAGCTCAAATTGCTGAGGAAAAAGTACATTGGAGTGTGGAGAGCAGGACTGACACTTTTGGCCACTATTATGAGCATGTTCCCCAGGAGAGTGGTCAGGTAAATGACCAGAAAGAGCAGAAAGAACCAGCCCTGTAGGTTGGAGTGGTTGGAAAATCCCAAGAAGATGAATTCAGTGACAAATGATTGATTGCTCATTTCCAATGGTATCATAGCTACAAAACAGAGAAAAAGAGACCATGACAAGAGTGGACTGAGAGCACCACAAACAGGCTTGTTAATCTGCAGCAACATGGCAAATAATATTGTATACACAGATGCCAGGACTCTGGAAAGGGACGTATAGGAGTGACTTTACAGAGAGCATAACTTCTCACAGACTTTTGCATGGGTGCTCTTTTGTAAGAATTAATGGAGACTTGGTCAAAATGCACAACCAGCTATCAACCCCTGTGTCTCATTGAATCTGCAATATCTCCCTCCTAACACTGTGCTTCACTGTAATGAATTCTTTTTTGTATGTCTGTTATTTCAAGTATTAAGTTTTCATTGTGGAAAAATGAGGAAAATGCAGAAAGTTATTCAGAAGAATAGAACAGGTCACAAAATCAAAGCTCTCTTTGCATTCATCCCATTCTACCTCTATCTATCTTTAAAATATCCAAAGCAAAATTTCCCAATATTGTTGTACTCTATTTAGTTGTTTGCCTTGTAATCTTAATATCCTAACATGAAATAAAGTTAATATCTCGCTTTTTATTGAACATAGAAACCTTCCATTCCATTTACTATCATAAATATTGGAATAGAAGCTTTCATACATATGTATCTGTGATCATCTCTAATTATTTTTTAAAAGTAAAATTATAAGTCACCTGCTTTTAAATACATTGATCTATTTTTTTTCAGTAGAAACTTTTATTTTTTAAGTTTTATAAGATACATGAAATTTTGAGAAATGATATATACTTAGGTATTTTTCTTCTTTTGTATTATAAGATTTACCTCACCAAACATTACTTTTCCAGAAAAAAATGATTGTTACAATTACTGATATTCTATCATGTTACCCATGCTAATCCGTGATCCATTGTTTTGAACTAAAATTTCTGTTACTTTTTTATTCTTAAATGAAAAATATTATAGTAAAAGAGTAGGCTCTTGGTCCAGATAGATGTGGATTGAAATCCATCTGTTGTTTACTAGATGTTGTTTGTAAAAAGTCAGCTCATCTCTATTCCTCAGTTTGTTGCTTGCTTATGATATTAATGATGTCTATTTCACAACTGCTGAAAAAAGTTTTGAGATAATATAAGCTATGTGTCTGGCACATTACATTTACTCAATGCCTTTTATCAAGTTAGAAAATGTCTATTCATTTTTTACTAGCAGTTTTTTTTTTTGGTGTATGTGTGCTGGGTTTTGAATTCAGAGCTTTATGCATACTAAGCATGCACTCTACCACGGGACTAGGCTCTGTGAAGCTGTGTCAGGCCTGATTTCTAAGCAAGGTACTTGGCAATAGAAACCTCAGAAAACGTCCCACACCCCACCATGCCATGGGCAACCAGAGAGCCCAGGTGTGTCTCTGGAAGCCAGGCTTGGGTATGAGCATGGACATCAATGATTGCAGAGTATCAACAATAGGGGACTATAAGTCTTTTTCAGGTGAGTGCAGACTGAAAACAGGGACATCTGGAGGAAGATAGACTGGGTTTTAGAAAATCATCAGATCTCTAGGTCTAGAAAACGCAGATAGACCCACTCATGGAATTGTGCGTGTGAGTCCAAGAAGCAGGGGTTGATAACTGTGAAACCTGGTTCCCCAGGTTTTAGATACACCTGTTTAGTTCAAAAGAGTGATCTGAGTGCTAAAACAACATCAAAATGAAGTGGTCTGTATCTGAAGACGTGCTGTTTGAAGGTGGGAGAAAATCTCTGAAGCCCTCATGGAGAAGGATATGGAGAACTTTAAAGTCCTAGTTGAAGAGGACACGGTAAAGACAACAAATCAGTTTGGGCAGGCTGGCTAGCTGGTGGGATCACTCAGGAAAACAGGAATATGTGAGGAATAGCAGATGTAGAGGAGGCTTTGGTGGATTTGATTTGAGTAATGTTGAATGTGAGTTATCTGTGGGATAATCACGTGGAAATGCCCTTCACAGACAGCCTAGAACTGCAGGTGTGGATTTGGGAGTCATTGTCTTGAAGGCAACTGTTACAGCAAAGGGTGAATATGAAATCCCCCAGGAGAATAGAGAAAGTAGAGAAGGAAATAGAGAAAGTAGGGATTCTTGTGATACTTGGTGTTCATGAAAATTGTAGTAAAAGTTTATCCAGAAATGACTAAAAACACCACACTATCTAATTCAGTTGTAGGTATCGCTTTCTCTAAATAATTTCCCTAAACAAGAGGTTACCTTATTAGCATTGATTTACAATAAATCAACTTTGAAATGGAGCTGGAAGCTACATGTACTTGACATTTCTTACGTTCTCTGTTTTCTCTATCAACTACCTGGATGAACTTCAAGTCATTTAGAAATCAGTGACATGTACTTTCTTTTAACTCTCCGTATCAAAAAGATCAATATGACAATCTCTTTTATAGGTAGATATCTAGATGTTTTCAGAAAAAGAAATAAAATTCCACATAGAAGGCAGTTCCAGCAGATTTTACTATGGGAAATTGGTACATGGTCTGTGGATGTGTAAAAGAGAAAACTAAACGTAAATGTTCAGGGATTTAAAAATACAATCTCTGACGTTGTGCATACTGCTATTCTAAAGGTCTTAAATATAAAGGTCAGTTCAGGAGGGACAATTTCATGGGGCATTAAAAAAAATCTCCCAATGTATGTTTATATAATTTTATCTACATATAAGTTTTTCCTTGGTTTTACTGGCTAATTTCTTGTAGGTCATGGGTGTGGGGTAGGGTGAAGGATGATACCCAAACAATTTTCCTTATCCTCTATGCTCTTTATAAATGTAGGGCATGAGATTGAATCATCATCATGGTCACCATTAGAATCCATTATTAACAATCATAACTCATGAATGACACTTTGTGACACAATATGTACTTGCTCCTTAGAATTTATATAATGCAGCATAGGAATTAGATCAACTTAATAGTGAACCCTCTGCTCTGCAATAATAATAACCGTAATCATCATAATCATCTAGGGCATATTTTATAGAAAAATAATTTGAGTGTGAGTCTTCTTAGATTGCTTCAATACACATAAATGCCTGACTTTAAAAACTTTGTTTAATGTAGTTTAAAAGTGGCATGTTTTCTGTAAAAATTAGATTGAATTTCGGATAATCCATTCTATCAAAACTCAGTGAATTTTTTTGAAAAGATGAATTTTTACATACCCGAATCCAATCAGGATTTTTCAAATTGAGTAACGAATAGAGACACACATTAGATAAAAATACCTAACACTTATTAAATGCCTATAAGACTTTTACATGCATTAACTTATTTGGTTTACACAACAACCTATAAGATAACCTATTATCCCCATTTTACAGAAAAAAGAATTGAAATTAATGCACAATATATTAATGCAAGTAGGGAAACATCAATGAATCCCTTTAATTTGCATAATGTACATTAATTTGTACATTTAATATGTATTAACAATTACAATTTAAGAAACAAAAAAGAAATTGACTCAGAAAATTTATCATGTAATAACTATTATTTGTAGTGATACTTTGTTACCTGATGATAATACCATATATTAGTAAACTGTCTTATTATCTTCAATATCCAGACATTCTTGTCTTTGGTTCTAATAATTCATTGCACATGATTAATAGGCCAACACAGCTTTCATTAAAATTCCAAATCTCAGAGCCTTAAGAAGCTTAAAGTATTTAAATTTCAATAGAAAGTCAGTGCTTCAGTTAAGCACAACTAATTTTAAAATCTAAATATAAACAAAATAAAATAAATAAGTCTAGAGTCTTAAAATAAGAACTTTTTTTTTTTTTGCTTTGGCAATAAATGAAATGATTTGCTGACTTAACTTAGAAATTCATTTCCTCAAACGAAAAAAATAAATGGGCATGACCAAAACGAGGAAGAATGGTGTGATCATAAAAACCCTTATGCACATCAGGGAAACAATGATTCCTATTTGATCTCAATAGCACAAGCAATGATTAAAATTTTTAAATCCAATTTTTATGTTGCCCAGTAAACTGCTTAAAACACACACACACAACACACACACACACACACACACACACACACACACACACAATACAAGGTCAATTTATTCAGAAAAATATCTGAATGATTTCAGGTGCTTGTGGCAATGTGAATTTATTACTGTGAAATCTATGAGCTATCTGGCCTGGCCCAGAGTTGTCCTCATATTCTTCCATGTGGTGTTGGTGCTTGGAGCCGAGGGAAAGATCAGAGGTCATTGTGCAGAAGAGTTGGCCTCAGTCAGTGAGTTCCAAGTGTTTCCAGTGATGCTGGTCCAAGGACACACTTTGGGGGAGGCTGGGCTCTTTCACCTAACATGCAGGGATGCCCTTACCCCTAACTGGTAGGTTTAAAATCTTAACAAATTCACCAGGAAAAAGCCTCCCTCCTGTCTTGGAGATTCAGCACTCAATTCAGCATTTAACATCTCTTTCAGTTCTGTTTTTTTGGGGCCGGGGTGTAGGGGGGCAGTTACCGGAGATTGAACTCAGGGGCTTGACCACTGAGCCATATCCCCAGCCCTATTTTATATTTTATTTAGAGACAGGGTCTCACTGAGTTTCTTGGTGCCTTGTTTTTGCTGAGGCTGTCTTTGAACTCACTATCCTCCTGCCTCAGCCTCCTGAGCTGCTGGGTTACAGGCATGCACCACTGTGCCAGCTCTTTCAGTTCTTTTCATTTCACCTGTGCTTCTTCTAGCATAAAGGGGAAAGGGAAGACAAATTATTACCTCTTACGATATGTCAGAGCCTTCTAGTTATAAAATTCTTCAAAATAAAAAATTCTCTTTTCCATTTAGGATTTTAAAATTTCTTTTCTTGGTAGTGGTTAGTTTCAATTCAAACCAATTTTGTTCCTATACAGGGTAGGAAGATCTACTAAGAAACCCAAAGAGGATAAGATCTGATCCCTTTTCTACTGCGCCCTCCCCTGACTCAGGCAATGTCAAGGCCCTACTGAGGTGGATGGCGCAAGGTGCAGACGTCCAAGTAGCTCAAATTGCTGAGGAAAAAGTACATTGGAGTGTGGAGAGAAGGATTGACCCTGGTGGCAACTATTATGAGCATGTTCCCCAGGAGAGTGGTCAGGTAAATGACCAGAAAGAGCAGGAAGAACCAGCCCTGTAGGTTGGAGTGGTAAGAAAATCCCAAGAAGATGAATTCAGTGACAAATGATTGATTGCTCATTTCCAATGTTGTCATAGATACAAAACAGAGAAAAAGAGACCATGATGACAATGGACTGAGAGCACCCCAAACAGGCTTGTTAATCTGCAGCAACATGGCAAATAATATCAAATGAAAAGCAGCCTGGAGACTGATAACCTGTGGGACTGGTCTCAGGGAATCAGACCCATGGAGCCGCACACATTTGCAGGAGTGATGGTGGGTGGGAGTAACCAGAGAATTGCTAGAAGCCAACAGAAATCCATTCGACCTCATCATGGTGTGAAGTCATTTCTCACTGTCTCAGTAATCTCTGTCTCCTGTTGTCCTTTTATGTAAACATAGGATTTTTGGAGAAGTTCATTTTCATTACAAATGTTAAAAAAAAATTTACAAAGCAGAGTCATCATCTTCAGAAGCAGTCGGTGTTGCCTTCAGTGTTTTCCAATGTAGAGTTTTTCTCATTTTACATCAATCTTGATCTCTGTGTTCGGAAAGGCAGAAGTTAACTATTCCTGTACAATACCGAAATTAGCAGGGCCAGAGCAAAATAGAGGAAAGAAGTTGATGAAGTGGGGTTGGACTGGCTATCTTAAGTATACAGGGAAGATCAGTGGAGTAGAAGGAGAATGAGAGGGCAGAGAGGTTTGGGAAGGGAGGAAATGTGAAAGGTCTTTACGCAGATCATGTTATGTGCACATGGAAGTCTACCACAGGGGACTGCACTTGTATGTATATGTAGAAAGCACCAGTCAGAAATTAACAGATAAATGACCCAAAGAAAGATCAGTAGAGAAAGTAGAATGGGGGCGGGAAGGGGAGGGAGATGGAGGGTGGGGACTGAATGGAGTAAATCAGATTCCATGCACGTAGGATCTTTTCCAAATCAACCAAACTTCTATGTATAACTATTATGCTCTAATAAAAAATTTAAGAAGATGACATGATCCTATCAGCAAAGAGTGAGATTTGAATTCTTCTTGACCTATTTGTATACCTTTAATTTCATTCTTTTGTCCAATTGCTCTGGTAATTTCAAGGATGAAGTTGAATAGAAGTGGTGAAAGAGGGGGCTCACTGTCTTCTTCCAGTTTTTAGAGTGAATGCTTTCAAACTTTCTCCACTTAGAATGATGCTGCCTTGGGTTTAGCATAGATAGCTTTTACAATGCTTTTACAAAGTTCCTTCTGTCCCTAGTGTTTCTACTGTTTTTACAGGTAGGGGTGCTATATTTTATTAAATGCTTTTTCTGCATCTATTGAGATGATCAATAAACTTACATCTCTCTTAAATAAACTTAATCTCTCTTCTTTGGCTAAACATTAAGATCATCTCCAGTCCTATAAATATTTTAATGAACATTTTCCTACATAAACATATGTGACCATTTCGAATTATCTCTTCAGAATAAAATTTAAATCTGACATAAAAGAATTTGTTGTGCAGTTTCTATTTAAAACTAGCTCATGGGAGACATTATATTAAGTGAAATAAGCCAGACACATAAAGAGAAATAGCAGTTTTTCACTTCTTTGTGGAAGCTAGAATGTTGATCTCAGAGAAGTAGGGAGTAGAGCGGTGGTTATTGGAGCCTGGGAGAGAATCACAAAAATCATTGTGAGTCTGATTTCTCAAAGACGCATGTGAAGAACTGCCTGAAACATGCCCTCTGAGTGTGGTCTTTAAAAAAAAATAAGAGTGGACTACTAACAGGGTCCTCAGAAAATCTCTCTTCTCTCCTCAGTGGGCAGCAGGAGGTCCATGTGTCTGGCTGCCTAGGAGCTAGCTGTGGTGTGCAAATGGGCAGGACCAGGACGGCTGGAGAATCTCAATAATCACTAGTAGACCACATTCTAGGTGAGGGCAGGATGGAAACAGGCCATCCAGAAAGAAATGGCTTGAGCTCTGAAAATGACAGAATCTGTGGATTTAGGAAACGGTTGTGGGTCCAATCCACTCATAACACCTACTCCCTGGGTCAGTCCACGGTTGCCACAGTTACCACAGGCCTGACCAGAACAACCCGGAGGGGGAGATGCGCTCTGGCCTCCTGGCTTGGAGGTTTTGTCTGGGGCCAGCTGACCCATTGCTGCCTGCCTGAGATGAGGTGGGACACCGAGGTGGAAGGGAACAAGGGGGAAAGCATCCCTAGCTCATGGCAGCCAGAAGGTTGGGGTGGGGGAGGGGACAGGAGGAGACAGTTCACAGGGGACAAGATGTGATTTCCCAGGGCATGTCCCCGGCCACACCCCACCTTCCCACACTCTTCTCAGTACACTGGGCCTTTCAGATAATTAACCCACAAAATGGATGGATCCACAGATTAGGTCACAAGTCTCACAGTTTAATCATTTCACCTCTGAACACTGCTACTGTGGCTGACCCTGAGCTTTTGGTGGGGGGATTCCTTATTTCTAAGCCATAATAGTCCCTACAGTCCATGTGCTTTTGTTAAAATACCTTCATGTAGTCTGGGAGAGTAATCGGGTGCCAAAACAAGATTAAAAGAAAATATCTGGTAACTGAAGATGTGACATTTGGAGCTTGGGGAAAAGCTCTAAAGAGGACCCCTGGGTGGAGCACTTTGAAGGCCTGGTGACGAGGACACAAGAGGGCACCTGGTCTGTGGGGTAGCTGAGTGGCAGTGGGATCACTCATTAAAACATAAAAATAAAATGATAAGGAACGTGTCTGTCGAGAGAAAAGGAGAGAAGGAGGTTGGGCCTGGAGTCTGGGTACCTGCGGGGTCTCCACGAGGAGATTCCAGGAGGCAGCGGGACAGGTTCCCAGGAGATAGGCCTGGGAGTCATGGCTTAGAGTGACTGTGGAAGTCACAGGTGCTCATAAAGCCAAAAGAGAGAAGAGTGAGGAGAGAGGGCCTGATAGACTGTGCGGAAAACAAGGTGTCCAGAAGGAGGCTCACCAGCTATCAGCAATCATTCTGCACCACAGTGTCAAAGTTCTGCTCTCTTTACCAGGCCTTCTGCACCCCAGTCTAAAACCTCTGCTCCCTATAACAGTCCTTCTGAACTCCAGTCTCCAACCCCTGCTCCCTGCAACAATCCTTCTCCACCCCAGTCTCCAAGTTCTACTCTCTGAAACACTTTTTCTGCACCCCAGTCTCGAACATCTGCTCTCTGCAACAGTCCTTCTGCACCTAAGTCTGAAAACTCTGCTCTCTGCAACAATCATTCTGCACCCCAGTCTCCAACCTCTGCTCTCTGTAACAGTCCTTCTGCACCTCAGTCTCCAAACTCTGCTCTCTATAATATCCTGCACACCAGTCTATAAACTCTGCTATCTGTAACAGTTCTTCTGCACCCCAGTCTGCAACATCTGCTCTCTGTAACAGGGCTTCAGCACCCCAGTCTCCAACCTCTGCTCTCTGTAACAGGCCTTCTTCACCCAAGTCTCCAATCTCTGCTCACTGCAACATTTCTTCTACACCCTGGTCTCCAAACTGTGCTCTCTGTAACTGTCTTTCTGAGCCCAGTCTCCAAACTCTGCTGTCTGTAACGATCTTTCTGCACCTCCGTCTCCAACATCTGCTGTCTGCAATGATCATTCTGCACCTCAGTTTCCAACCTCTGCTCTCTACAACGATCTTTCTGCACCACAGATTCTAACCTCTGCTCTCTGTAACAGTGCTTCTACACCTCAGTCTCCAACCTCTTCTCTCTGTACCAATCCTTCTGCACCTCAGTCTTCAACCTCTGCTCTCTGGAACAGTCCTTCTGCACCTCAGTATCCAACCTCTGCTCTCTGTAACAGGGTTTCTGCACCCCAGTCTATAACATCTGCTCTCTGTAACAGTTCTTCTGCACCCCAATCTCGAATCTCTGCTCTCTGTAACAGTCTTTCTGCACCCCAGTCTCCAAACTCTTCTCTCTGCAACGTTCCTTCTGCACCTCAATCTCCAACCTCTGCTCTCTGCAACAGTCCTTCTGCACCCCAGTCTCCAGACTCTGCTCTCTGTAAGATCCTTTTGCATCCCTTTCTCCAACCTCTCCTCTCTGTAACAGTCCTTCTGCACCCCAGTATCCAACCTCTGCTCTCTGTAAAAGTCCTTCTGCACCTCACTCTCCAACCTTTGCTCTCTGTAATGGTCCTTCTGTATCCCAGTCTCCAACATCTGCTCTCTTTAACAATTTTCTGCACCTTAGTCTCAAACGTCTGCTCTCTGTAACAGTCATTCTGCACCAAAGTCTCCAAACTCTGCTCTCTCTAACAGTCCTTCTTTACCGCAGTCTCCAACCGCTTCTCTCTATAAAGGTTCTTCTGCACCTCAATTGCCAAACTCTGCTTTCTGTAACAGTCCTTCTGCACCTCAGGTTCCAAAGTCTGCCCTCTGTAACAGTCCTTCTAAGCCTCAGTCTGAACCTCTTCTCTCTGCAACGATCCTTCTGCACCTCAGTCTCCAACCTCTGCTCTCTGAAACTGTCCTGCTGCACCCCAGTCTCCAAACTCTGCTCTCTGCAGCGATCCTTCTGCATCTCATTCTCCAAACTCTGCTCTCTGCAGCGATCCTTCTGCATCTCATTCTCCAACCTCTGCTCTCTGCAACCATCCTTCTGCACCCCAGTCTCCTTCCTCGTCTCTCTGTAAGAATCCTTTTGCACCCCTGTCTCCAACCTCTCCTCTCTCTAAAAGTCTTTCTGCACCTCAGTCTCCAAGTTCTGCAATCTGTAACAGTCCTTCTGCACCCCAGTCTCAAATCTCTGCTCTCAGAAATGATCTTTCTGCACCTCAATCTCCAACCTCTGCTCTCTTTAATAGTCCTTCTGCACCCCAGTCTCCAAACTCTGCTCTCTGTAACAGTCCTACTGCACCTCAGATTCCAACCTCTGCTCTGTGTAATAGTCCTTATAAGCCTCAGTCTGAAACCTCTGCTCTTTGCAACGATCCTTCTGCACCCAAGTCTCTAATCTGTGCTATCTGTAACAATCCTTCTGCATCCAGGCTCCAAAATCTGCTCTCTGTAACAGTTCTTCTGTACTGCAGTCTCCAACCTCTGCTCTCTGCAACGGTCTTTCTGCACCCCAGTTTCCAACCTCTGTTCTCTGCAATAGTCCTTAGCACCCCAGGCTCAAAACTCTGCTCTCTGTAACAGTTCTTCTGTACCGCAGTCTCAAACCTCTGCTGTGTGTAACGGTCCTTCTGCACCCCAGTTTCCAAACTCTACTTTCTATATCAGTTTTTATGCACCCCAGTCTCCAACCTCTGCTCTCTGTAACAGGCCTTCTGCACCCCGGTCTCCAATCTCTGCTCTATGTAACAGGCCTTTTGCACCCTAGTCTCCAACCTCTTCTCTCTGCAGGGATCCTTCTTAACCTCAGTCTCCAACCTCGGCTCTCTGCAACAGTCCTTCTGCATCCCAGTCTCCAAACTCTGCTCTATGTAACTGTCCTTCTGCACCCCAGTCACAAACCTCTGCTCTCTGCAACAGTTCTTCTGCACCCCAGTAACCAAACTCTGCTCTGTGTAACGATCCTTCTGCACCCCAGTCATCTCTCTACAATGGCCCTTCTGCACCCCAGTATCCAACCTCTGTTCTCTGAAACAGTCCTTCTGCACCCTAGGCTACAAACTCTGTTCTCTGTAAAAGTCCTTCTACACCCCAGTCTTCAAACTCTACTTTCCGTATCAGTTATTCTGCACTCCAGTCTGAAACATCTGCTCTTTGTAACAGTCCTTCTGCACCCCAGTCGCCAAACTGTGCTCTCTGTAACTGTCTTTCTGACCCCAGTCTCCTAACTCTGCTCTCTGTAACGATCCTTCTGCACCTCAGTATCCAAACTCTGCTCTCTGAAACAGTCCTTTTGCACCCCTGTCTCCAAACTCTTCCCTCTGTAAAAGTCGTTCTTCAGCCCTTCACCAAACTCTGCTCTCTGTAACAGGCCTCCTGCACCGCAGTTTCCAAACTCTGTTCTCTGGAGCAGTCTTTCTGCACCTCAGTCTCAAACCTCTGCTCTCTACAAAGATCATTCTGCACCCAAGTCTCCAACCTCTGTAATCTCCCACAATCCTTCTGCACCTCAGATCCCAAATTCTTACTTCTGAAATGGTCCTACTGCACCCCAGTCTCTAACATCTGCTCTCTGCAATGATCATTTTGCTTCACAGTCTCCAACCTCTTCTCTCTGCAAAAGTCCTTCTGCACCCCAGTCTTTAACCTCTGCTCTCTGTAAGATCCTTCTGCACCCCAGTTTCCAAACTCTGCTCTCTGTAACATTCCTTCTGCAAACCAGTCTCCAACCTCTGCTCTCTGTTGCAGGCCTTCTGCACCCCAGTCTCTAAACTCTGCTCTCTGAAACAGTCCTTCGGCACGCCAGTTTCCAACCTTTGCTCTCTGTAATGGTCCTACTGAACCCCAGTCTCCCACCTCTGCTTTTTATATCATAATTTTTCACCCCAGTCCCCAACGTCTGCTCTGTGTAACAGTCCTTCTGCGTCTCAGTCTCCAACCTCTGCTCTCTGCAACAGTCCTTCTTCACCCCAGTCTCCAACCTCTGCTTTCTACAAAACTCCTTCTGCACCCCAGTCTCAAAACTGTACTCTCTGTAACAGTCCTTCTGGACCCCTGTTTCCCACCTCTTCTCACTGTAACGATCTTTCTGCACCCCAGTCTCCACTTTGCTCTCTGCAATGATTCTTCTGCTACTGAGTCTCCAACTTTTGCTCTCTTCAACTATCCTTCTGCACCCCACTCTCCAACCTATGCTCTCTGTATGATCCTTCTGAAATGAAGTCTCCAACCTCTGCTCTCTGCAACATTTCTTTTGCACACCAGTCTTCAAACCCTTTTCTCTGAAATAGTCCTTCTGCCCCCCAGTCTCCAAATTCTGCTCTCTGTAACAGTCCTTCTGCACCTCAGTCTCCAACCTCTGCTCTCTGCAACAGTCCTTCTACACCCCAGTCTCAAACATCTGCTCTCTTAAACAGTCCTTCTACACCCAAGTCTCCAAATTCTACTCTCTGAATCGATCCTCCTGCACACCAGTCTCCAACGTCTGCTCTCTGCAACAGTCTTTCTGCACCCCAGTCTCCAACTTCTAGTCTCTATAAGATCCTTCTGCACCTCAGTTTCCAAACTTTGCTCTCTGTGACATTCTTTCTGCACCCCAGTCTCCAAGCTCTACTCTCTGTAACATTCCTTCTGTACTGCAGTTTCCAAACTCTGCTCTCTGAAACAGTCCTTCTGAACCCCAGTCTCCAACGTCTGCTCTCTGAAACAGTCTTTCTGCACCTCAGTCTCAAACTTCTGCTCTCTGTAACAGGCCTTCTGCACCCCAGTCTCCAACTTCTAGTCTCTATAAGATCCTTCTGCACCTCAGTTTCCAAACTTTGCTCTCTGTGACATTCATTCTGCACCCAAGTCTCCAAACTATACTCTCTTTAACAGTCCTTCTGCACCCCAGTCTCAAACCTATACTCTCTGTAACAATCCTTCTTCACATTAGTCTTTAACCTCTGCTCTCAGCAACGGTCATTTTGCACCCCAGTCTCCAACTTCTGTTCTCTGCAACAGTCCTTCTGCACCACAGTCTGCAACATATGCTCTCTGTAACAGTCCTTCTGTACTGCAGTCTCCAAACTCTGCTCTTTGTAATGGTGCTTCTGGACCCCAGTCTCTCACTTCTGCTTTCGGTATCAGTCTTTCTACACCCCAGTCTCCAACCTCTGCTCTCTGTAACATTATTTCTGCACCTCAGTCTCCAATCTCTGCTCTCTGTATAAGTCCATCTGCATCCATGTTTCCAAACTCTGCTCTCTGAAACAGTCCTTCTGCACTTCAGTCTTCAACAACTGCTTTCTGCAACAGTCCTTCCACACCACAGTCTCCATACTCTGCTCGAACCAACGATCCTTCTGCACCCAAGTCTCCAACATCTGCTCTCTGCAACAGTCCTTCTCCACCCCAGTCTCCAAACTCTGGTCTCTGCAAAAGTCCTTCTGCACCCCAGTCTCCAACCTCTGTTTTCTGTATCAGTCCTTCTGCACCCCAGTCTGAAACCTCTGCTCTCTTAACAGTCCTTCTTCACCTCAGTCTCCAAACTCTGCTTTCTGCAACCGTCCTTCTGCACCCCAGTCTCCAACCTTTGCTCTCTACAACGATCCTTCTGCACCCTAGTCTCAAACCACTGCTCCCTGCAACAGTCCTTCTGCACCCCAGTCTCCAACATGTGCTCTCTGCAACAGTTCTTCTGTACCTAAGCCTGAGAATTCTGCTCTCTGCAATAATCCTTCTGCACCCATTCTCCAACCTCTGCTCTCATTAACAGTCCTTCTGTACCTCAGTCTCAAACCTCTGCTCTATGCAACAGACCTTCTGCACTCCAGTCTCCAATGTCTGCTCTCTGCTACAGTAATTCTACACCCCAGTCTCCAAACTCTGCTCTCTGCAACTGTCCTACTACACCCCAGTCTCCATACTCTGATCGCCCCAACGATCCTTCAGCACCCCAGTCTCCAACCTCTGGTCTCTACATCACTTATTGTGCACCCCAGTATCAAACCTCTGCTCTCAGTAACAGTCCTTCTTTACTGCAGCCTCCAGCCGCTGTTCTTCATAAGGGTCCTTATGCACCCTAGTATCCAACCTCTGCTTTCTGTATCAGTCGTTTTGCACCACAGTCTCAAGACTCTACCCTCTGTAACAGTCCTTCTGCAACTCAGTCTGCAACCTCTACTCTATGCAACAGTCCTTCTGCACCCCAGTCTCCAACATCTGCTCTCTGCAACAGTAATACTACACCCCAGTCTCCAACCTCTGCTCTCTGCAACTGTCCTTCTACACCCCAGTCTCCATACTCTGCTCGCCCCAACGATCCTTCTGCACCCCAGTCTCCAACCTCTGTTCTCTACAACAGTTATTCTGCACCCCAGTCTCCAACCTCTGCTCTGTGTAAAAGTCCTTCTGTTTTGCAGTCTCCAACATTCGTTTTTGTAAGGGTCCTTATGCACCCCAGTTTCCAAACTGTGCTTTCTCTATCCGTCGTTTTCCTCCACAGTCTCCAAACTCTGCCCGCTGTAACAGTCCTTCTGCAAATCAGTGTGCAACCTGTGCTCTCTGCAACAGTCCTTCTACACACCTGTCTCCATCCTCTGCTCTCTCTAAAAGTCCTTTTGCACTCCAGTCTCCAACATTTGCTCTCTGCAACAGTCCTTCTCCACCCCAGTCTCCAAACTCTTCTCTCTATAACAGTCCTTCTGTACTGCATTCTCCAACCTCTGCTCTCTGTAAGGGTATTTCTACACCCAAGTATCCAACCTCTGCTTTCTGTATCAGTCCTTCTGCATCCCAGTCTCCAACCTGTGCTCTGTGTAACTGTCCCTCTGCACCTTAGTCTCCAACCTCTGCTCTCTGCTACAGTCCTTCTAGACCCCAGTCTCTAAACTCTGCTCTCTGTAACAATCCTTCTGCACCTCAGTCTCGAACCTCTGCTCTCTGCAACGGTCCTTCTGCACCTGAGTCTCCAACTTCTGCTCTGTATCAGTCCTGTACGCCTGTCTCCCACATCTGCTCTCTGTAACAGTCTTTCTTCACCCCAGTCTCCAAACTCTGCTCTACATAAGATCCTTCTTCAACCCAGTTTACAAATTCTGCTCTCTGTAACAGCCCTTCTGCACACAGTCTCCAACCTCTGCTCTCTGTAACAGGCCTTCTGCACACCAGTCTCCAAACTCTGCTCTCTGTATCAGTTCTTCTGCATGCCAGTCGCAATCATCTGATCTTTGTAACAGGCCTTCTGCATGTCAGTCTCCTACATCTGCTCTCTGCAACAGACTGTCAGCACCCCAGATTTCAACTTCTGGTTTCTGCAACAGTCCTTCTACACCCAATACTCCAACCTCTGGTATGTGCAACAGTCCTTCTGCACCCCAGTCTCCAAACTCTTCTCTCTGTAACAATCCTTCTGTGCCTCAGTCTCAAACCTCTACTCTCTGTAACAGTCCTTCTGCACCTCACTCTCCAATATCTGCTCTCTGTAAGTTCCTTCTGAAACCCAGGCTCCAAACACTGCCCTCTGTGACAGTCCTTCTGCACACCTTCTCCCAACTCTCCTCTCCGTAACAGGCCTTCTGCACCCCAGTCTCCAAAGTCTGTTCTCTATAACAATCCTTCTGCACCCCAGTCTCCAACCTCTGCGCTCTGTAACAGTCCTGCTGCACCTCGGTCTACAATCTCTTCTCTCTGTAAGATCCTTCTGCAACCTTGTCTAAAAACTCTGCTCTCTGTAAGAGTCCTTCTGCACTTCATTCTCCAAACTCTTTTTTTTTCAAAACTCATTCTGCACCCCAGTCGCCAACAACTACTCTCTGTAACAGTCCTTCTGTACCGCAATCTCCAAACTCTTCTCTCTGTAACTGTCCTTCTGCACCCCAGTCTCCAAACTCTGCTTTCTGTATCAGTCCTTCTGCGCCCCAGTCTACAAACTCTGCTTTCTGTAACAGTCCTTCTGCACCTCATATCCAAACTTTGCTATCTGCAACAGTCCTTATGCACCCCAGTCTCCAACCTCTGCTGTCTGCAAAATTCCTTCTGCACACCAGTCTGCAACGTGTGCTCTGTGTAACAGTCCTTCTGCCGCCCAGTCTCCACCTCTGCTCTCTGCAATGATCCTTCTGTACCTCAGTCTTAAACCTCTGCTCTCTGCAACAGTCCTTATGCAACCTAGTCTCCTAACTCTGTTTTCTGTAACAGTCCTTCTCCACCTCAGTCTTCAACCTCTGCTCTATAAAAGAGTTCTTCTACACTCTAGTGTCCAACATCTGCTCTCTAAACAGTCCTTCTGCACCCCAGTCTCCAACATCTGCTCTCTGCTACAGTCCTTCTGCACCCCAGTGTCCAAACTCTGCTCTCTGCAATGATCCTTCTGCACCCCAGTCTCCAACCTCTGCTCTCTGAAAGATTCTTCTGACCCCAGTTTCTAAATTCTGCTCTCTGTAATATTCCTTCCCCATGCCAGTCTCAAACCTCTGCTTTCTGCAATGGTCCTGCTGCACCCCAGTCTCCAACCTCTGTACTCTGCAACACTCCTTCTGTACCGCAGTCTCCAAACTCTGCTCTCTGTAAAGGTCCTTTTGCACGAGAGTTTCCAACCTCTGCTTTCTTTCTCCGTTCTTCTGCACCTCAGTCTCCAACCTCTGCTCTCTGCAGAAGTCCTTCTGCACCCCATTCTACAACTTCTGCACTCTGCAACAGTCCTTCTGAACAACAGCATCCAACATCTGCTTTCTGAAAAAGTCCTTGTGTACCCTAGTCTCCAACCTCTGCTCTCTGCAACACTCCTTCTGTACTGCATTTTCAAACTTCTGCTCTCTGCAAGGAATCTTCTGCACCACAGTCTCCAACATCTGCTCTTCAAAAAAGTCCTTCTGCACCTCAGTCTGAAAATGTTGCTCTTTGCAACAATCCTTCTGCGCCCCAGACTTCAACATCTGCTCTCTGTAACAGTCCTTCTGCACCTCAGTCGCCAAACTCTGCTCTATGTAAGAAACTTCTGCAACACAGTCTCCAAAATTTGCTCCCTGTAACAGTCCTTCTGCACCTCAGTCTCCACCTCTGCTGTCTTCAATGATTCTTCTGCAACTCAATATCCAACTTCTGCTCTCTTCAACAATCCTTCTGCGCCCCAGTCTCCAACCTCTGCTTTCTGTAACTGTTTTTCTGCACCTCAGTCTCCAACCTCTGCTCTCTGCTACGATCCTTTTGCATCCCAGTCTCCAACATCTGCTCTCTGTAATGGTCCTTCTGTACCCCAGTCTGAAACCTCTGCTTTCTGTATAAGTCGTTCAGAACCACGGTTTCCAACCTCTGCTCTCTGTAACCGTCCTTCTGCATCTCTGTCTCAAACCTCTGAAATCTGCAACCTTACTTGTGCACCCCATTCTCTAACCTCTGCTCTCTGCAACAGTCCTTCTATAACACAGTCTCCAACTTCTGCTCTCTGTAACGGTCCTTCTGTACCCCAGTCTCAAACTCTGCTTTTTATATCAGTAATTCTGCACCCCAGTCTCCAAACTTTGCTCTCTGTAACATTCTTTCTGCACCCCAGTCTCCAAACTCTGCTCTCTGCAAAACTTCTTTTGAACCCCAGTCTCCAACATATGCACTCTGAAACAGTTCTTCTATAAACCATTCTCCAACCTCTGCTATCTTTAACAGTCCTCCTTTATTGCAGTCTCCGAACCCTGCTCTCTGCAATGGTTTTTCTGCAAGCTAGTCTCCAACCTCTGCTTTCTGTATCAGTCCTTCTGAACCCAGGTCTCCAACCTCTGCTCTTTGTAACAGTCCTTCTTCACCTCATCTCCTAATTCTGCTCTCTGCAACAGTCCTTCTGCACCCCATTCTCCAAACTCTGCTCTCTGTAACAATTCTTCTGCACCTCTGTCTCCAACTCTGCTCTCTGCAATGGTCCTTCTGAACCTTAGTCTCCAACTTCTACTCTCTGTAACAGTCCTTCTGCACTTCAGTCTCCAACCTGTGCTCTCTGTAAGATACTTCTGCAACCCAGTCTCCAAACTCTGCCCTCTGTAACAGTTCTTCTGTATCCCTTCACCAAACTCTGCTCTCTGTAACAAGCCTTCTGCATCACAGTCTCCAACCTCTGATCTCTGTAACAGTCATTCTGCACGCCAGTCTCCAACCTCTGCTCTCTGCGACAGTCTTTCTAAACCCCAGTTTCCAAACTCTGCTCTCTGCAACATTCCTTTGCACCCCAGTATCCAACTTCTGATCTCTGTAACAATCCTTCTTCACCTCAGTTCCCAAACTCTGACCTCTGCAATGTTCTACTGTACCCCAGTCTCTATCCTCTGCTCTCTGCAACGATCCTTTTGCACCCCAGTCTCCAACCTCTGCTCTCTGCAAAAGTCCTTCTGCACCCCAGTCTCCAACATCTGCTCTCTGCAACCGTCCTTCGGTACATCAGTCTGAAAACTCTGCTCTCTGCAAGGATCCTTGTGCACCACAGTCTCTAAACTCTGCTTTCTGTAAAAGTCCTTCTGCAAGTCAGTCTCCAACCTCTGCTCTCTTTAACAGTTTTTCTGCACCCCAATCTCCAACCTCTGCTCTCTGCAAAAGTCCTTGTAAACTCAAGTCTCCAACCTCTGCACTCCGCAACAGTCCTTCTGCACCTCAGTCTCCAACCTCTTCTCTCTGCAATGGTCTTTTTGCACCTCAGTCTTCAACATCTATCTCTGTAACAGTCCTTATGCATCTCAGTCTCCAACCTCTGCTCTCTGTAAGATCCTTCTGAAAACCAGTCTCCAAACTCTGCTTTCCGTAACAATCCTTCTGCACACCAGTCTCTATACTCTGCTATCTTCAACAGTCATTCTGCACCGCAATCTCAAACCTCTGCTCTCTGGAACAGTCCTTCTGCACCTTAATCTCCAAACTCTGCTCTCTGTAAGATCTTTCTGCACCCCAGTCTCCAAACTCTCCTCTCAGTATCAGTCCTGCACCTTAGTCTCCAAACACTGCTCTCTGTAACAGTTTTTCTGCACCTCAGTCTTCACAACTGCTCTCTGAAACAGTCTTTTTGCACCCCAGTCTCCAAACTCTGCTCTCTAGAACAGTTCTTCTATACCCCAGTCTCAATAATCTACTCCCTGCAATGATCCTTCTGCACCCCAGTCTCCAAGTCTGCTCTCTGCAACGGTTATTCTGCACCTCACTCTTCAAACTCTTCTATCTCTAACAGTGATTCTGCACCTCAGTCTCCAACCTCTGCTGTCTGAAACATCATTCTGCAACCTAGCCTCCAAACTCTGCTCTCTGTAAGAGTCCTTCTAGACCCCAGTCTCCAAACTCTGCTCTCTGTAACAGGCCTTCTGCACCACAATCTAAAACGACTGCTTTCTGTATCAGTCCTTCTGCACACAAGTCTCCAACCTGTGCTCTCTGCAACGATCCTTCTGCACCTCAGTCTCCAACATCTGCTCTCTGAAACAGTTCTTATGTACCTCAGTCTGAAAACTCTGCTCTCTACAACAATCCTTCTGAACCCAAGTCTCCAACCTCTGCTCTCTTTAACAGTCCTTCTGTACCTCAGTCTCCAAAGTCTGCTTTCTGTTAAACCCTTCTGAAACACAGTCTGCAAACTCTGCTCTCTGTAACAATCCTTTTGCACCCCAGTCTCCAACCTCTGCTCTCTGTAACAGGACTTCTGCACTCCAGTCTCCAACCTCTGCTCTCTGTTAGAGGCCTTCTGCACCCCAGTCTCCAACCTCTACTCTCTGCAAGGAGCCTTCTGCACCCAAGTCTCTAACCTCTGTTCTCTGCAACATTCCTTCTGCACCTCAGTCTCCAACCTCTGTTCTCTGCAAAAATCCATCTGCACCACAGTCTCCAACCTCTGCTCTCTGTAACAGTACTTCTGTACCGGAGTCTCCTACCTCTGCTCTCTGCAACGGTGCTTCTGCATCCCAGTCTTCAACGTCTGCTCTCTTCTACAGTCCTTTCTCACCCCAGTCTCCAACTTCTGCTCTCTAGAACAGTCTTTCTATACCCCAGTCTCCACAATCTACTCTCTGCAACAATCCTTCGGCACCCCAGTCTCCAAACTTTCCCATCTGTAAGATCCTTGTGCACCCCAGTTACAAACTCTGCTCTCTGTAACATTCCTTCTGCACCCCAGTCTCCAAAGTTTGCTCTCTTCAATGGTCCCTCTGGACCCCAGTCTCCAACCTTGTTCTCTACAACAGTTTCTCTGTACCACAGTCTTCAACCTCTGTTCTCTGTAAGGGTCCTTCTGCACGCAAGTCTCCAACCTCTGCTTTCTGTATAAGTTTTTCTGCACCACAGTCTCCAAACTCCGCTTTCTGTAACAGTCCTTCTGCACCTCACTCTGCAACCTCTTCTCTCTGAAACACTCCTTCTGCACCCTAGTCTCCAACTTATGCTGTCTTTGAGTTTTTCTGCACACCTGACTCTAACCTCTGCTCTCTGTAACAGTCCTTCTGTACCGCAGTCTCCAAACTCTGGTCCCTTTAAGGGTCTTTCTGCACCTCAGTCTCCAACCTCTGCTCTCTGCAACACTCCATCTGCACCCCAGTCTCCAAACTTTGCTCTCTGCAACAGTTTTTCTGCACCTCAGTCTCCAACCTGTGCTCTCTGCAAAAGTCCTACTGCACCCTAGTCTTCAACCTGTGCTCTCTGTAAAAGTCCTTCTGCACAACAGTCTCTAAATTCTGATATCTTTAAGGATCTTTCTGCACCCCAGTCTCCAACCTCTGCTCTCTGCAATGATCCTTCTGT
The DNA here is from genome assembly GCF_052094955.1 of Ictidomys tridecemlineatus. Taxonomy (NCBI): domain Eukaryota; kingdom Metazoa; phylum Chordata; class Mammalia; order Rodentia; family Sciuridae; genus Ictidomys; species Ictidomys tridecemlineatus. The sequence continues at coordinate 176,363,350 of NC_135479.1, forward strand.
ACCTCAGTCTCCAACCTCTGCTCTCTGCAACACTCCATCTGCACCCCAGTCTCCAAACATTGCTCTCTGCAACAGTTATTCTGCACCTCAGTCTCCAACCTGTGTTCTCTGCCAAAGTCATACTGCACCCCAGTCTTCAACATGTGCTCTCTGTAAAAGTCTTTCTGCACCACAGTCTCCAAACTCTGCTCTCTTTAAGGATCCTTCTGCACCCCAGTCTCAAACCTCTGCTCTCTGCAACGATTCTTCTGAACCCCAGTCTCCAAAGTCTACTCTCTGTAAAAGTCCTTCTGCACCCCAGTCTCCAACCTCTACTCTCTTTAACTGTCCTACTGCACACCAGTCTCCACCCTCTGCTCTTTGCAACAGTCCTTATGCACCCACGTCTCCAAAATCTGCTCTCTGCAACAGTCCTTCTACACCAGAGTCTTCAACTTCTGTTCTCTGCAACAGTCCTTCTACACCCCAGTCTCCATACTCTGCTCGTCCCAACGATCATTCTGCACCCCAGTCTCCAAACTCTGTTGTATACAACAGTTATTCTGCACCCCAGTCTCCAACCTCTGCTCTCTGTAACACTCCTTTTTAACTGCATTCTCCAAACTTTGTTCTTAGTAAGTGTCCATATGCACCCCAGGATCCAACCTCTGCTTTCTGTATCCATGGTTTTCCACCACAGTTTCCAAACTCTTCCCGCTGTAACAGTCCTTCTGCAACTCAGTCTGCAACATCTGCTCTCTGCAACAGTCCTTCTACAGCCCAGTCTCCATCCTCTGCTGTCTGCAACAGTCCTTTTGCACCACAGACTCCAACATCTGATCTCTGAAACAGTTCTTCTCTACCCCAGTCTCCAAACTCTACTCTCTGTAACAGTCCTTCTGTACTGCAGTCTCCAACCTCTGCTCTCTGAAAGGGTCCTTCTGCATACGTGTCTCCAAACTCTGCTTTCTGTATTAGTTCTTCTGCACCTCAGTCTCCAAACTCAGATCTCTGTATCAATCCTTCTGCACCTAAGTCTCCAAGCCTGCTCTCTGTAACAGTCCTTCTACATCCCAGTCTCCAACCTCTGCTCTTTGCAACAGTCCTTCTGCACCCCTATCTTCAAACTCTGCACTCTGTAACAGTCCTTCTGAACCCCAGTCTCCAACCTCTGCTCTCTGTAACAGTCCTTATGCACATCAGAATCCAACCTCTACTCTCTGTAAGTGGCCTTCCGCATCACAATTTCCAACCTCTGCTCTCTCTTACAGGCCTTTTTACAGCCAAGTCTCTAAACTCTGCTCTCTTTAACAGTCCTTCTTCACCCCAGTCTCCAACCTCTGCTCTCAGTATCAGTCCTGCACCCCAGTCTCCAAACAATGTTCTCTGTAACAGTTTTTCTGCACCTCAGTCTTCAACAACTGCTCTCTGAAACAGTCCTTCTGCACACCAATCTTCAACCTCTGCTCTCTATAACATTCCTTCTGCACTCCAGTCTCTATAATCTACTCTCTGCAACGATCCTTCTGCATCCCAGTCTCCAACGTCCGCTCTCTGCAATCATCCCTCTGCACCCCAGTCTCCAACTTTGTTCTCTACAACTGTTTTTCTGTACCGCAGTCTTAACCTCTGTTATATGTAAGGTCCTTCTGCACCCCAGTCTCCAACCTCTGCTTTCTGTATCATTCCTTCTGCACCACAGTCTCCAATCTCTGCTCTCTGTAACAGTCCTTCTGCACCTCACTCTGCAACCTCTGCTCTCTGCAACAGTCCTTCTGCACCCCAGTCTTCAAACTCTGATCTCTGAAAAAGTCCTTTCTCAGCCCACTCTCCAAAATCTGCTTTGTGCAACAGTCCTTTTCCACCACAGTCTCCAACCTCTCCTCTCTGTAACAGTCCTTCTGTACTGCAGTCTAAAACCTCTGCTCTCTGTAACGGTCCTTCTGTACCCCAGTCTCCAAACTCTTCTTTCTGTATCAGTCCTTCTGCACCCCGGTCTCTAACCTCTGCTCTCTGTAACAGTCCTTCTGCACCTCAGAATCCAAACTCTGCTCTCTGCAACAGGCCTTCTGCGCCCCAATCTCCAACCTCTGCTCTCTGCAACAGTCCTTCTGCACCTCAGTGTCCGAACTCTGCTCTCTGTGAGATCCTTCTAAAACCCAGTCTCCAACCTCTGCTTTCTGAAATGGTCCTTCTGCACCCCAGTCTCCTACCTCTGTTCTCTACAACACTTATTCTGCACCCGAGTCTCCAAACTCTACTCTCTGTAACTGTCCTTCTGTACTGCAGTCTCAAACCTCTGCTCTCTGTAACGGTCCTTCTGCACCCCAGTCTCCAACCTCTGCTTTCTGTATCAGGCCTTCTGAACTCAAGTCTTTAACATCTGCTCTTTGTAACAGTGTTCTGAACCTCAGTCTCCAACTCAGGCCTCTGCAACAGTCTTTCTGAACCCAAGTTTCCGAACTCTGCTATCTGCAACGATGCTTCTGCACCCCAGTCTCCAACATCTGCTCTCTGCAGCAGTTTTTCTTCACTCCAGTCTCAAACCTCTGCTCTCTGCAATGGTAATTCTGCACCCAGACTCCATACTTGTTCTCTTCAACAGTCCTTGGGCAACCCAGTCTCCGAACTCTGCTCTCAAAAACAGTGCTTCTGTACCGCAGTCTTCAACCTCTGCTCAATGTAACAATCCTTCTGCTCCCCAGTCTCCAACTTCTGCTTTCTGTATCAGTCCTTCTGCACCTCAGTCTTCAAACTCTGCTCTCAGGAACAGTCTTTCCGCACCCCAGTCTCCAAACTCTGCTCTCTGCAACAGTCCTTCTAGACCCCAATCTCAACATCTTCTCTCTGCCACTGTCCTTCTCCACCCCAGTCTCCAACGTCTGCTCTAAGTAACAGTGCTTCCGTATTGCAGTCTCAATCCTCTCCTCTCTGTAACAGTCCTTCTGCACCCCAGTCTCCAACCTCTGCTTTCTGTATCATTCCATCTGCACCCCAGTCTCCAAGCTCTGCTCTTTGTAACCGTCTTTCTGCACCTCAGTCTCCAAATTCTGCTCTCTGCAAAAGTGCTTCTTCCCCCAATCTCCAAACTCTGCTCTCTGCAACGTTCCCTCTGCACCTCAGTCTCCATACTCTACTCTCTTTAACTGTCCTTCTGCACCTGAGTCTCCAACCTCTGCTATTTGTAAGATCCATCTGCAACCCAGTCTCCAACCTTTGCTCTCTGTAACAGGCCTTCTGCACCCCAGTCTCCAACCTCTGCTTACTGTAACAGGTCTTCTGCACCTCAATCTGAAAACTCTGCGATCTGCTATAATCCTTCTGCACCTCAGTCTCCAAACGCTGCTCTCTGTAAGATCCTTCTGGAACACAGTCTCCAAACTCTGCTCTCTGTAACAGTCCTTCTGCACCCAAGTCTCTTTCCTCTGGTCTTTGTAAGAGGCCATGTGCACCCCAGTCCCAAACCTCTGTTCTCTGCAACAGTCCTTCTCTACCCCAGTCTTCCAACTCTGCTCTCTTTAAGACCTTCTGCACCCGAGTTTCCAAACTCCCCTCTCTATAACATTTCTTCTGCACCCCAGTCTCCAACCTCTGCTCTCTGAAATTTTTTTTCTGCACCCCTGTCTACAACCTCTTTTCCCTAAAACAGTCCTTATGCACCCCAGTCTCCAAAGTCTGCTCTTTGTAACAGACCTTCTGTACCGCAGTCTCCAAACTCTGTTCTCTCTAACACTCCTTCTGGACCCTAGTCTCACACCACTTCTTTCTGTATCAGTCCTTCTGTATCACAGTCTCCAAACTCTTCTCTCTGTAACAGTCCTTCTGCACCCCAGTCTCCAAACTCTGCTCTCTGTAACAATCCTTTTGCACCTCAGTCTCCAACCTCTGCTCTCTGTAAGAACCTCTGCAACCCAGTGTCCAACCTCTGCTCTCTGAAACATGCCTTCTGCACCCCAGTCTCCAACCTGTGCTCTCAGTAACAGGCCTTCTGCACCTCAGTCTCTAAACTCTGCTCTTTTAATATTTTTCTGCAACACAGTCTCCAAACTCTGCTCTCTGTAGCAGTCCTTCTGTACCCCAGTCTTTAACCGATGCTCTCTGTAACAGGCCATCTGAACCCCAGTCCAAAACCTCTGTTCCCTGCAACACTCGTTCTCTACCCCAGTCTCCAAATTCTGCTCTCATTAAGACCTTCTGCATCCCAGTTCCCAAACTCTCCTCTCTGAAACATTTCTTCTGCACCCCAGTCTAGAACCTCTGCTCTCAGAAATTGTCCTTCTGTACCAGTGTCTACAACCTCTTTTCTCTAGAACAGTCCTTCTGCACCCCAGTCTCAAAACTCTACTCTCTGTAACAGACCTTCTGTACCGCAGTCTTTAACCTCTGCTCTCTGTAACACTCCTTTGCACCCCAGTCTCCAACCTCTGCTTTCTGTATCAGTCCTTCTGCACCACAGTCTCCCAACTCTTCTCTCTGTAACAGTCCTTCTGCACCTCAGTCTCCAACCTCTGCGCTCTGCAAAAGTCTTTCCACCCCAGTATAAAAATTCTGTTCTCTGCAACAGTCCTTCTGCACCCGAGTGTCCAACATATGCTCTCTGCAACAGTCCTTCTCCACGCCAGTCTCCAACCTCTGCTCTCAGTAACAGTCTTTCTGTACTGTAGTCTCCAAGCTGTGATCTTTATAATGGCCTTTCTGCACCAAAGTCTCCAACCTCTGCTCTGTGTATCAGTCCTTCTGCAAGCCAGTCTCCAACATCTGCTCTCTGTAACAGTCCTGCTGCACATAAGTCTCCAACCTCTGTCTCTGCAACAGTCCTTCTACACCCCAGTCTCCAACTCCTGCTCTCTGCAACAGTCCTTCTACACCGAAGTCTTCAACCTCTGATCTCTGCAAAAGTCTTTCTGCACCCCAGTCTCCAACTTCTGTTCTCTCTAACAATTTTTCTGCACATCAGTCTCCAAACTCTGCTCTCTGCAATCGTGCTTCTGCACCCTATTCTCGAACCTCTCCTCTCTGAAACAATTGTTTTCCACCCCAGTCTCCAACCTCTGCTCTCTGCAATGATCATTTTGCAACCCAGTCTCCAACCTCAGCTCTCTTCAAAAGTCTTTCTGCACCCCAGTCTCCAACATCTGCTCTCTGAAAAAGTCCTTGTTCACCTCAGTCTGAAAACTCTGCTCTGTGCAACGATCCTTCTGCACCCAAGTCTACAAACTCTGCTTTCTGTAACAGTCCTTCTTCATCTCACCTCTCAACAGTCCTTCTGTACTTCATCTCGCCTCTCAACATTCCTTCTGTACTGCAGTCTCCAAACTCTGATCTCTGCAACGGTCCTTCTGCACCCCATTCTCCAACCTCTGTTGTCTGCAAGAGTCCTTCAGCACCTCAGTCTCCAAAATCTGCTCCCTGCAACAATCCTTCTGCACCTTAGTCTCCAAGTTCTGCTCTCTGCAACAGTTCTTCTGCACCCCAGTATCCAACATCTACTCTCTGAAACAGTCCTTCTCCACCACAGTCTCCAATCTCTGCACTTTGTAACAGTCCTCCTGTAGTGTAGTCTCCAAAATCTGCTCTATGTCACGGTTCTTCTTCACCCCAGTCTCTAAGCTCTGCTTTCTGTATCAGTCCATCTGCACCTCAGTCTCCAACCTCTGCTCTCTGTAACAGTCCTTCTGCACCTCAGTCTCCAAACTCTGCTGTCTGCAACAGTCCTTCTGCACCAAAGTCTCAAACCTCTCCTTTGTGAAACAGTCCTTCTGCACCCCTTCTCCAAACTCTGTTCTCTGTAACAGTCCTTCTGCACACCAGTCTCAATACTCTGCTCTCCACAATGATCCTTCTGCACCCCAGTCCCCTTCCTCGGCTCTCTGCAACAGTCCTTCTCCACCCCAGTCTCCAACCTCTGCTCTCTGTAACAGTCCTCCTGTAGTGTACTCTCAAAAATCTGCTCTATGTAACGGTCCTTCTGCACCCCAATTTCTTTAACCTCTGCTTTCTGCAAGTGTCCTGTGGCACCCCAGTCTCCAACCTTTGTCCTCTGCAACAGTCCATCTGCTAACCAGTCTTTAACATCTGCTCTCTGTAACAGTCCTTCTGTACTGCAGTCTCCAACCTCTGCTCTCCATAACTTGTCTTTCTGCACCCCAGTTTCCAAACACTACTTTCTGTATCAGTCTTTCTGAACCCGAGTCTAAAACCTCTGCTCTCTATATCTATCCTTCTCTACCTCAGTCCTCCAACCTGTGCTCTCTGTAACATTCCTTCTTCACCCCAGTCTCCAAACTCTGCTCTCTGTAAAAGTCCTTCTACAACCCAGTCTCCAAATCTGCTTTTTTGAATCAGTCCTTCTAAACCCAGTCTCCAACCTCTGCTCTTTGTATCTATCCTTCTGCACCTCAGTCTCCAACTTGTGCTTTCTGTAACAGTCCTTCTTCACCCCAGTCTCCAAACTCTGCTCTCTGTAACAGTCCTTCTATACAGCATGTCTCCAACCTCTGCTCTATGTAAGGATCATTCTGCACCCCAATTTCCAAACTCTGCTTTCTGAAACAGTCCTTCTGCACGTCAGTCTCCAACATCTGCTCTCGGTAAGTTCCTTCAGCAAACCAGTCTCCAAACTTAGCTCTCTGTAACAGTCCTTCTGCAACCCAGTCTCCATCCTCTCCTCTCTGTAACAGGCCTTCTGCATACTAGTCTCAAAACTCTGCTCTCTATAGCAGGCCTTCTGCACCCCAGTTTCCATCCTATTCTCTCTGCAACGATCCTTCTGCACCCCAGTCTCCAACCTTTGCTCTCTGCAATGATCCTACATCACCCCAGCCTCCAACATCTGCTCTCTGCTACAGTACTTCTGCACCCCAGTCTTCAAACTCTGCACTCTGTAACAGTCCTCCTGTACTGCAGTATCCAACCTCTGCTCTCTGTAACAGTCTTTCTGCACCCCAGACTCCAATCTCTGCTTTCTGTATCAGTCCTTCTGTACCCCAGTCTCCAAACTCTGCTCTCTGTAAGAGTCCTTCTGCAACTCAGTCTCCAAATTCTGCTCTCTGTAAGATACTTCTGCACCCCTGTATTTAACCTCTGCCCTCTGACACTGTCCTTCTGCACCCGAGTCTCCAAACAATGCTCTGTGAAACAGGACTGCCGCACCTCAGTCTCCAACCTCTGCTCCCTGCAACAGTCCTTCTGCACCCCAGTCTCCAACCTCTGCTTTCTATAACAGTTCTTCTGGACCCTAGTTACCAACATATTCTCTCTGCAACAGTTCTTCTGCACTCCAGTCTCCAACATCTGCTCTCTGCCACAGTCATTCTGCACCTCAGTCTGAAAACTCTGCTCTCTGCAACGACCCTTCTGCACCCCAGTCTCCCTACCTCTGCTCTCTGTAACAGTCCTTCTGAACCTCAGTCTCCCAACTCTGCCCTCTGTTTCATCCTTCTACAACCCAGTCTTTAAACTCTGCACTCTTTAACAGTCCTTCTGAACAACAGTCTTCAACCTCTGCTCTCTTTAACAGAACTTCTGCCACCCAGTCTCGAAACTCTGCTCTGTGTAACAGGCCTTCTGTACCCCAGTCTCCAACCTCTTCTCTCTGCAACAATTCTTCTCCACCTCAGTCTCCAACTTCTGCTCTCTGCAACAGTCCTTTTGCACCCCAGTCTAAAACCTCTGCTCTCTAAAACAGTCCTTCTGCACCCCAGTCTCCAACCTCTGCTCTCTGTAACAATACTTCTGCACCTCAGTCTCCAAACTCTGCTCTCTGCAATGGTCCTTCTGCACCTAAGTCTCCAACCTCTACTCTCTGTAACAGTGCTTCTGCACCTAAGTCTCCATTCTTTGCTCTCTGTAAGATTCTTCTTCAACCCAGTCTCCAAACTCTGCTCTCTGTAACAGTCCTTTATCACCCCAGTCTCCAAATTCTGCTCTCTGTAACAGGCCTTTTGCACTCCATTCTCCAACCTCTGCTCTCTGTATCCAGTCCATCTGCACCCCAGTCTCCAACCTCTCCTCGCTGCAACAGTCCGTGTGCAACCCAGTCTACAACATCTGATCTCTGCAACAGTTCTTCTGTACCTCAGTCTGAAAACTCTGCTGTCTGCAACGATTTTTCTGCACCCAGAGTCTCCAACGTCTGCTCTCTGTAACAGTCCTTCTGCACCTAGTCTCTGAACTCTGCTATCAGCAGCAGTCCTTCTGCACCCCAGTCTCCAACATCTGCTCTCTGCAACATTTATTCTGCTCCCCAGTATCAATCCTGTGCTCTCTGTAAAAGCCCATCTGCACCCCAGTCTCCAACCTCTGCTCTTTGTAAGGATCCTTCTGCACCCCAGTCTCCAACATCTGCTTTATCTATCAGTCCTTCTGCATCTCAGTCTCCAACCTCTGCTTTCTGCAACAGTCCTTCTGCACCCAAGTCTTCAACCTCTGCTCTCTGCAACATTCCTTCTGCACCCCAGGCTCCAAACTCTTCTCTCTGTAATGATCCTTCTGCACCCCAGTCTTGAACCTCTGCTCTCCGCACCAATCCTTCTGCACCTCAGTCTCCAACCTTTGCTCTCTGCAAAGATACTTTGGCACCCCAGTCTCAAAACTCTGCTCGCTGCAACAGTCCTTGTGAACCCCAGTCTCCAACATCTGCTCTCTGCAACAGTTCTTCTGTACCTCAGTCTGAAAACTCTGCTCTCTGCAATATTCCATCTTCACCCCAGTCTCCAACCTCCACTCTCTGTAACAGCTCTTCTGTACCTCAGTCTCCAATCTCTGCTCTATGCAACAGTCCTTCTGCACCCAAATCTCCAACATCTGCTCTGTGAAACAGTCCTTTGACACCCCAGTCTCAAACCTCTGCTCTCTGCAACTGTCCTTCTACACCCAAGTCTCCATATTCTGCTCGCCCAATCGATTCTTCTGCACCCCGGTTTCCAATGTCTGCTCTCTTCAACAGTCCTTCTACACCAGTCTCCAACCTCTGCTCTCTGCAACAGTCCTTCTATACCCCAGTCTCCATACTCTGCTCGACCCAACGATCCTTATGGACCCCAGTCTCCAACGTCTGTTCTCTACGTCAGTTCTTCTGCACCCCTGTCTCCAAACTTTGCTCTCTGTACCAGTCCTTCTGTACCGCAGTCTCCAACCTCTGTTCTCTGTAAGGGTCCTTATTCACCCCAGTATCCAACCTCTGCTTTCTGTATCAGTCGTTTTTCACCACATTCTCTAAACTCTGCCCTCTGTAAGAGTCCTTCTGCAACTCAGTCTGCAACCTATGCTCTTTGTAACAGTCCTTCTGCACCCCGGTCTCCATCCTCTGCTCTCTGCAACAGTCCTTCTGCACCCCAGTCTCCAACATCTGCTATCTGTAACAGTCATTCTCCACCCAAGTCTCCAAACTCTGCTCTCTGTAAGGGTACTTCTGCACCCGAATCTCCAACCTCTGCTTTCTGTATCAGTGCTTCTCCACCCCAGTCTCCAAACTCTGCTCTGTGTAACTGTCCTTCTGCACCTTAGTCTCCAACGTCTGCTCTCTTCTACAGTCCTTCTGGAACCCAGTCTCCATCATCTACTCTCTGCAACATTCCTCCTACACCCCAGTCTCCAATCTCTTCTTTCTGTAACAGTACTTCTGTACTAGAGACTCCAACCTCTGCTCTCTGTAATAGTCCTCCTCTACCCCAGTCTTCAACCTCTGCTTTCTATATCATTCTTTCTGAACCCCTGTCTCAATCCTCTGCTCTCTATAACAGTCCTTCTGCATCTCAGTCTCCAACCTCTGCTCTCTGCAACAGTTCCTTCTGCACCCAAATCTCCAACTTCTGATCTATGAAAAAGTACTTCTGCACCCCAGTATCCAACCTCTGCTCTCTGTTATAATCCTTCTGCACCCCAGTCTCCAAATTCTGCTCTCTGCAGCAGTCCTTCTTCACCACAGTCTCCAACCTCTGCTCGCTGTAATATGCTTCTGTACCTCAGTCTCCAAACTCTACTCTCTGTTACAATCCTTCTGCACCTCAGTCTCAACGTCTGCTTTCTGCAATCGTCCTTCTGCAACCCTGTCTTAAACCTCTGTTTTGCAACAGTCCTTCCGCTCCCCAGTATCAAATCTCTGTTCCTTGTAAAAGTACTTTTGTATCCCAGTCTCCAATCTCTGCTCTCTGTAACGGTCCTTCTGCACCCCAGTCTCCACCCTCTGCTTTCTGTATTAGTCCTGCACCACAGTCTTCAACCTCTGCTCTCTGTAACAGTACTTCTGCACCTAAGTCTCTATCCTTTTCTCTCTGCATCAGTCCTTCTTCAACCAAGTCTCCAGCCTCTGCTCTCTGCAACAATCCTTCTGCACCCCAGTCTCCAGCCTCTGCTCTCTGTAAGATTCTTCTGCACCCTAGTCTCCAACCTATGCTATCTTCAAAGGTCCTTCAGCACCTCAGTCGCCAACCTCTGTTCCCTGCAACAGTCCTTCTGCACCCCAGTCTCCAAACTCTTTTCTCTGTAACAGTTCTTCTGCACTGCAGTCTCAAACCTCTGCTCTCTATAATGGTCCTTCAGCACCCCAGTCTCAAAACTCTGCTTTCTGTATCAGTCCTTCTGCACCTCAGTCTCCAACCGCTGCTCTCTTTAACAGTCCTTCTGCACCTCAGTCTTCAACCTATGCTATCTGCAATTGTCCTTCTGCACCTCAGTTTGCAAACTCAACACTCTGTAACAGTCCTTCTGCTTCTCAGTCTCCAAACTCTACTCTCTGTAAGATTCTTTTTTTTTTTATAGACCGGTTTTATTTAGGCCACCCAGAGATTTTTATAAAATATGTCCTTGGGTATTGCACTTTAAAAATAGGAGATTTCAAATTCTGGAATTTCCTTCACAAATCTGATTTGGCAATGTAAGGTGGATCCAGAAGTGGCAGCACCTTCTCAGAGCTAGTAGGCAGAGGACTAGACACTCACTGCTTACTACCTAGCTACTCTCGACTTGTGGGAACATCCAGGGTTATGTCCCTGGCTGTGGATCAAAACTGTCTAGAGTCTCAGGGGCAGATGCTTTTCCCATGAACCCTAGAGTGCCCATGAGGCCCCTCTCAGGTGGGAACTGAAGGTAGGTTACACTGAAGTACCCCCAACTTCCTTTATGTAACCTAGCTTCACAGTGACACCCCAGGTTCCTCACCTTAATTGCAGTGAAGGTATACCCAGACATAGATGTGGCCTTTGCCACATACAGGGTGTTTCCACTGAGGCTCCACCACCCACCACGGTACTAGAGCTGGGACCAGGGCTTCCCCTGTGCCAGGAAGCACTTTACCACTATAACTTCAGCCCTCACTAAAGCTTCTAAGGCAACACCAGCCACACACTTTCCCGGGCAGGTGGGCCTAAAAAGAGTTGGGCTTTGTCCCAGAACAGTGGGAGACATGTTAGCCATCCTTAAAACCAAAGCACTTGTCCCATTCCACTCCATGTCTCAGCAAGGATCCCTCATGAATTCCAGCGATCTTTATTGGACATGAGATGTTGGGAGTGGGGCAGCATCATACTGCCCCATTTCCTTGGTAACCAAAGTAAGGCTGTTCACGTGCTAAGAGTAGTTGCTCCCACATGTGAATTAGTAAGCTAAACTCAAAACTAGAACTGGCATCTCCAAATAGTAAGGTAAAAACACTGTGTATCAAAGTTGTGAGTAAAAAAATACAAAAGGTAAAACCACAGGCATAGAGAAAAATGGCAATCCTGAGAGCTGCCCTGAAATGTCAGTTTGAACCTCAGCTAAATCCTGTAAGTAGGCAAACCCTGGGGAGGCCAGCACCCCTCAGGGAAGTGAGGGTGCATGGGAGGCTACCAGCTGCCATCCAGATGAACCTTCTTAGTGCCTCCAGGAGTGTGGGGGTCTAGCCCCCCACTGGGCAATGTCGGGGTGGACAGCATGTGGCTTGGGCACTGTGGAAGTGACATAGGAAGGCAGGGCCAAGCCCTGCAGCCGGGGCAAATGAGGGAAAGCCAGCCCCGAGTGGCATTTCCCAGCTTTGGCAGCTCTCAGAAAGTGGTGTTTTCTGCTCACCCAGGCACTGCTGAAGCAGCAGTGGGTTGAGCTTTGGTCATTGCAGACTGGCTTCATTCAGTTCCAGGCCCTTATTTCCAATCCTCAGTATCCCAGAGACAGACCTGGTCCCAGAGCCTCGGGCTAGAGTGGGAGGGGAAACAGGACTGGCTCAGGCCTCTGGGATCAGCTGTCACCCTTCTGAGCTGGAACCCAGCATGCAGCAGAAGCCAGGATGGAGGAGCAGAGAGCGTGGAAGTGGTGTCGCTGTACAAATAGGCAGGTAGGCACAAGGTAAGGATCACAGGTGGGCTGCTAGGACAGCATGGACTGCTGCACGGCCTTCTGCAGCAACTGCCGCGTCACCAGCAGGCGCACCACCTCCTCTGAGCGCTTGGTGAGCCGTTTCTGGGCCTGGTCATGTGTGACCATGGTCATGTCCCAGCCATTCACCTGCATGATTTTGTCTCCAATCTGCAGCCCAGCAATTTCAGCAGGACCTCCTTCAGACACACGTGTGACATAAATGCCCTTGTCTGTCTTATCTTCTGAGAAGGGATTTTGAGAGGGATCCTGGTCAATTCCACCTGCAATGCTGAAGCCCAAGATTAAGTTCTCACCTTGACGCAGCTTGTGAATTTCAACTCTTTGCACCACGGCGGTGACCGGCTGGCCCGGGATGTAAGACATCTCGACCCGATCTAGCAACGAAGTACAGCTGAGAGAAGCCCGCAGTGAGAAATCTCTGTAAGATTCTTTTGCAAACCAATCTCCAATCTCTGCTTTCTGTAACAGTCTCTCTGCACCCCTTCTCCAAACTATGCTCTCTTTAACAGGCTTTCTGCACCCCAGTCTCCAACATCTACTCTCTGGAACAGTCCATCTGCACAAAAGTCTCCAACCTCTGCTCTCTGCAAAAGTCATTATGCACCGCAGTCTCCAACATCTGCTCTCTACATTAGTCCTTCTGCACCTTAGTCTGAATACTCTGCTCTCTGCCACGATCCTTCTGCACCCCAGTCTCCAACCTCTGTTCTCTGCAACAGTCCTTCTGCACCCCAGTCTCCAAAATCTGCTCTCTGTAACAGTCCTTCTGTACTGCAGTCTCCAACCTCTCCTCTCTGTAATGGTCCTTCTGCACCCCAGTCTCCAAACACTGCTTACAGTATCAGTCTTTCTGCACCACAGTCTCCAACCTCTGCTCTCTGCAATAGTTTTTCTGCACCCCAGTCTCCAACCTCTGTTCTCTGCAACAGTCGTTCTGCATCCCAGTGTCCAACCTCTGCTCTCTATACCAGTCTTTCTGTACCGGAGTCTCCAACCTTTGTTCTCTTTATCAGTCCTTCTGCACCCCCGTCTCAAACATCTGCTTTCTCTAAGTCCTTCTGCACCCCAATCTCCAATATCTGCTCTCTTTAACAGTCTTTCTTCACCTCAGTCTCCAACCTCTGCTTTCTGCAAAAGTCCTCCTGCACCCCAATCTCCAACCTCTGCTCTCTGCAACATTCCTTCTGCACCCCAGTCTCCTACCTGTGCTCTCTGTAAAAGTCCTTCTGCACCCCAATCTAAAACCTCTGCTCTCTGTAACGATGCTTCTGCACCCCAGTCTCTAACCTCTGCTCTCTGCAACGATCTTTTTGCACCTCAGTCTCCAACTTCTTCTCTCTGCAAAGATCCCTCTGCATCCCAGTCTTAAACATCTGCACTCTGTAACAGTTATTCTACACCTCAGTCTCCAACCTCTGCTCTCTGCAAAAGTCTTTTTGCACCCCAATCTCCAACATGTGCTCTCTTCATCAGTCCTTCTATACACCAGTTCCAACCTCTGCTCTGCTCTCTTAAACAGTCATTCTGCACCCCACTCTCCAACCTCTGCTCTCTGTAACAGTCCTTCTGCATCTCAGTCTCCAAATTCTGCTCTCTGAAAGAAACTTCTACAACCCAGTCTCCAAACTCTGCTCTCTGAAACAGTCCTTCTGCATCCCATTCATCAACCTCTGCTCTCAGCAACGGTCCTTATGCACCCCAGTCTCCAAACTCTGGTCTCCGCAAAAGTCCTTCTGTACTCCAGTCCCCAACCTAAGCTCTCTGAAAGATCCTTCTGCACCCAAGTCTCCAAACTCTACTCTCTGTAACAGTCCTTCTGCACCCCAGTCTCCAGCCTGTACTCTCTGTAACAATCTTTCTGCACATTAGTCTTTAA